>NC_037319.1:302409-604819 GCF_000143535.2 Botrytis cinerea B05.10 | reverse complement strand
AGCGTGGATTGGGCCCATTGTTTCGAGTGCTATTGTTGATCGCAATGGCAGTGAATGGGCAGCATTTCCTTTCGTGGCAGCATTGATATTTGTTCCTACGATTGCAATCTTTTGGATTAGTGAGTCGAAGAGTAGAGTTGAATGCGCAGAGTATTTAGAAAGAGAGAGGTCGGATTTACAAAAGATTAGAGATAATGATCTGAACATGGGCAGATCTGATTCTACGGAGAGTAGTAGAGGATTAGATAAGTCGACATAAAAGGGCAAACGGTTTGGGGCTATGATGATGATTTCTACATGTTGATGCATTCTACAGAGCACTTATTTACATTTAAAGATATAGTTTAGATTTTAATTTGATTTACGGACATGTCTAGACCGACATTATTTTCATTCATTGAACATGAACATGAACATGTACCGGTATATGAGCACACTACAATGTATCAGGTATAAGGATTCGAATCCTATTCCTACCTTACCCATCAATCCATGAACAAAATCCCCCATCTTCAAGCTTCCATAGATTTCCAGATCTCCCCGCGGACCTCCTTTCCTTCCTTCCGGCACATACAATTTCTCGATGCAGACTCTTGCAGGTAGAAATGCCGCAAACTATTCCCAACTATCTCAAACTAAAGGAATTTTTACAGGGTTTGATCACCCCGCACTAATTTGAAATATTGGAGAATGAACCAATTACCATAAAGTAATTCATTGATCGATGAAACTATAATGTTGGAGAAAAGGATAACTGACCCGTCAGGAGTTTAGGAACCAAGTTGGAACCCACATGATCAATATCAAAGTCAAAGATTATTGAGTTTATGACGGAGGATCAGAGATCTTGACGGCTCTAGATGTTTACCTTTGAAGATTTTGAATTTGGGAAGTTGCTGTACCCGTGAATCTGGAAGAGATGACGAAACGAAGAGATGGAGAAATGAAGGGGTTCATTACAATTAGACGAATTTTCCATACAATTCCATTTCACACAATGGTTAATCTCTTTTCCAAATTTTCATATAGATTATAATTTACTAGGTGTTATACGGGGTACTCCTTTTTTTCGAACCTTTTTCCAGCTTCGTACAGATAGATGTCCAAACATTGAAATATTGAGTATCATTTATTGTCGGGACCGGACGTGGCCAATGAAAAGCATTGAAAGCTTCGAAAGTGGCTCTGTCGTATACCTTCTAATCTTCTTCAAGTAAAGCTTAAACGCCAGGTTGTGCACACCTGGTTAATCGATCGACAGGCCATCACAAAACTGCAAACCTCAAGAAAGTGGACTTTACTCACGAGTCACTACACTGTGTTCGTGTTGCATTGACTCTTTTTTGCTTTTACAAATCAACCACCATTCAATATCACAGAACGTCGACAACTTCAACGTTTTACATCCTCTGTCCACTCAACACTACCGCCATCCCCTCCTTGATATGTACAAAGGGAAAACGAACTTGAATGCCTCTAATACCAAAGTAAATATGGCGCCGGGAATGGGGATCAAAGCCCCTGTCCCTCGAACAAGAACAGGTCCGTTCACGTTCCTTTTACACATCAATCATCCATCCCATCCAGATGGCAATGGGTATATGGCTTATGGCTTCAATTCTGACGCGTTCAAGGTTGCTTAACATGTCGGGCAAGGAAAGTGAAATGTGATGAAGGGAAACCAGACTGCGGTCGATGTATTCGCCTTCAACGCGATTGTAAATGGAGTACACCTCCGGCTCACATGCTCGCCACGACATCCCATGGTCATGGAATGTCCAGCACCAGCTCATTGCCCACCACTCAACAACTTGCGCTGGGTAAAACACGTATTCCCAAAGATTCTTTCGTTATTGAATTCCCCAATATTGATAAAACGACCATGCCCTACATTCACCATTTTGTGGGGTTTTGTACCAGGTTCTTGGCATATGCAAATGATGATGAAGGGAACCCTTTCAAGGAAGAGTTGGTACCATTTGTGACGACCAGCCCGGCTTTATTACATAGTATTATCGCACTGGCAGCGGGCCATATGAGTAGGACTGACAAGCAGCATGAGGTTAAGGCTACCAAACATTATTCCATGGCTTTGAGGGAACTTAACACAGCACTATGTGACAATTCAGTTGCGAAACAAAATGCCACACTAGGTGCTTGTCTGTTACTATGTGTTTATGAGGTAATTCCCTTTCTCGATTTACTTATATTATGATACACGTGGCTTACACATGATAGATATCACATTCGGATAGAGGATTATGGTTGGAGCATCTTAAAGGAGCGCGAGATCTTATCTTGCATCGAGGAGGTCCTAAAACTTCGGATTTCCTCACGAGATTCTTTGCACTACTTGATGTTTCTGGTTCTCTATGGGCAGGACAGGGTCCGCTATTGCCTGGAAATTATTGGCTTGAAGATGCCCCGTCGCTATCTACAAGTCCAAAACAAATCGGCGATTCATCTTCACCAGCAGAACCAGCTTTGAATTGGCCATATTATGACCCGGGCGGTGTTATGACAGGAGAATTCCATGTGTTTATGATATTTATGGCCAAGTTATCTCGTCTATCCAGTCGTTCCCTCGTCGAAAAATCAGTCGAAGAACAAATCATGATCAAGCAAGAAGCCCTTGGAATCCAACATGAAGTTCAGATGTGGTGGCAAAATTGCCCGTCTATGCTCCGGGATCTTTCCAATGATTGGCGACGACAACCACGCGATACTAAACTCACCGTCGCGGAAACTCTGGAAGCTGAAGCATTCTCCAGTACAAAAGCTTGCATGTACGGATGCATTCTTTTCATTCATCATATTATTAATCCGGTTGGTGAAGAACCACCATCTCCGGAAGTTTTGGAGGCAATCACACAGGTTCTAGATATTGCTGCTGAGACGCCAGAGGGTTATGGATTGGAGATGGGTTTGTATTATGGATTGTTTGCGGCCGGAGCAAGTATCTTTAACGATTGGGCAGTGGAGGATACGGTTAGGAAGAAGTTGAAGGCTGATACTAGGATTGCACTTTATGTAAGTCTGCTTTGTATGGGCATGATGGGAAAGATAATGAGGAATAAAGTCTCTGGATTTAAGCTAATCAAAATCATACAGCATGCTGATCGAGCCTTGGAATTACTTGAAATCCTTTGGAGGAGGCAGCATCAATATGAACGCAAATTTGATTGGAGAGAAGTTCAACAGCAGATGGGAATTCACATGTAAGTTTTGTCTTTATTGATCAGTTCTTATTCACGAAGCTTTATTGACAATATGCCAGATTTATTCTTGCTTGATGATGTATTTCTTGAGGTATATAATTTTTGAAGACGATCCCACGACGAAAATTCGAAGTTCGAAACAAAAATGTTCGAACTCCGGAAGGGCCGGAGTTCGCCACCAAACGGAAGACAAAGTGGTCCGGCTTGTTTCGGGTATGCAACAGAAGTGACTAAAGTCATGGATATTGCATTGGTGTGAAAATCATGCACATACGCAGGGACTTGGGTGAGCATGAATCATGCTTGTATTCGGATTGTCCAATTGAACCCTTGGAGTATTTGATAGGTTTACTTTCATTCGGTTTCCCCACCATCTTATCAATCTAGGATAATATTTTGAATTCACGCACGAATTCTTGATTGAATTCCAGGTTGGTGGCAAAGGATTGCCGAGAACTAGATAGGACGCCACAGCCGGATTTTGGAAAGATGGATAGGAATGAGTTGAAGGGTACCGATGTTGGACTCAAAAATGACGGGACGTATAAGGCTACGATTTTGCTTCTCGGTGGTACAGGAAAGGTCGCTCGACGAATCGCTCCTCTCCTCTCGGCCGATGGATATAATGTTCTTTTAGCATCTCGATCCGGATCATCTCCAGCATCACTTCCAAATACTAAAGGAGTTGAATTCGATTGGTTGGATACGAATAGTTATGATAATCCTTTTATCACATCCAAGGGGGACGACGACGCAAAAGAAAATTTAGTCGATGCGGTTTTTATGATCGCTCCTCCTGTTCTCGATGCACTTCCTTTGGCCAAAAAGTTTATCGATGGGGTAATCAAGAGAGGAGTAAGAAGAATTGTTTTTCTGAGTGGGAGTATACAACATTGTGGGGATGGACCAATTTTATCTCAGATATCTGAGTACATAAAAGGAAAAGGGAGGAAATATCGAGATGATGGTCAGATACCGAATAATCCCGATCCGAATGCTGTGGAATGGACGATATTGAGACCGAGTTGGTTCATGGAGAATTTCTCGGAAATGCACCATCGATACACTATCCGCGATGAAAATCGATTGGTTTCAGCGACGGGCCGTGGGAAGATCCCGTTTGTGAGTGCAGAGGATATCGCAAATGTGGCGTATAAGGCTTTGATTGGGTGGAGAAGTAATACTTTTGAGAAGGGATTGGTGGATATGGAATTGGTTTTGAAGGGAGCGGAATTATGGGCTTATGATGATGTGGCTTTGCTCTTGACGGAATTGTTGGGGAGGAAAATTAGTCATGTGCATGTGCGGGAAGAGGAGATTGTGAAGGGGATGGTGGAGGGAGGGGTTGAGGATGGGTTGGCGAGGGTTTTGGGGGAACTTGATGGGGCGGTCAGGAGGGGTGAGGAGGCGTGGTTGGGTGGGGATTTAGAGGCGGTTATTGGAGGGAGGGGGAGGGGAGTGAGGGGGTTTGTGGAGGAGTGTGTGAGGGGTGGGGTGTGGGATTTATAGAGGAGGGGATTGGGAGAGTGGGGAGGGGAAGTTGGGAAAGGGGCGGAGAGCGGAGAGGAATGAGGAATGATTGATTTGATGAACTAGAAGCTAAGTTGCATATCGAGATTTGTATTAAAGTCTTGAAAAGAAGAAAGTAGCTGGAAAAATGAGATATTATTTAACATATGAATAAATAAATAATCATAACCCTTTATTTCACTTTATTTTATTTCATTTCACTTCACTTCACTTCACTTCACTTCACTTTATAATCAATATTAATTATAACTATTATAAACCTATCAATTAAGAGATATTGTAGTAGTGAAAAGATACATTCTCGCTTCTCAATTCTCAAATTCTAATGATTTTTGGGTTTTTGTATTTTTAGATTTGAGGGTTTCTTTGTTCTGTTTTGTTTTGTTTTACTTTTATTCTTAGAAACGATTTATAAGTTATATAAATCAATAATCAATGATTGTAAAAAGAGGAAGAGAAAATATTATATAATACTATAAAATACAAAAGTATATATATATTAATCAATCATCTATCAAACTCAACTCCGGGGATGAATTAAAAGTTATGTTTTGATTTGTTTTTGTTTTTTTTTTTTTCTTGCGTCGCTTGTATGTAATCTTGTTTGGGGGGTTGAAAGGGAGAGAGGGGGGATGGAGGGGTGGAGATATTTGAGGTTCTGGATTTGGAGACTGGGAGGTTTTTGAATGGATGGATGGATAGGTATGGTATGTATCATATATACCACACCATATATAAACCATATTTTTGTGTGTTTTTATTATTCAATAACAAAACAAAATCATAGATTCTACCACAGGGTGGTGTTAGTAATTGTATCATAGATATATAATCTAATCCAACCACAGACATGAAAAGTGAAGGGGACAATCTAAATATAGGATACACAGTAGAGATATGCGAGTTTGGTGCGTCTGTGATTATCTGCTGTAAACCCAAACTGTGCAGTATGGTATATCGTATTTATCTATCTCAACACATGCTAGAGTAATATAACCACTACTACAAAAACAAAGGTGAATATTATTGCAAGTGCCGCATCGCATCGCGCATTTCATCTATTACCTCTATGTCGATTCCTCTTTGGATGTGATAGTTTGGTATGGATGACTGACTGTATCCTTCCTATCTTGAGAAGCCGTTTATAATTATATGTAATGATATATATTACTAGCCAAGCGAGCGCGATCTTTCACATTCCACCGCTTTGTGTGATGAATATCAAGATCAAGATTCTAGATCTGGATCTCCGGGCGGTCGATTCAATGACTCCGGAGTATGTCGGATTTGTGTGTATGGTATTTGATTGGTGATTCTTGTGTACTGTAGATAGATTTATATATGTATATATATGTGTGTGTGTGTGGGTGTAAATGTGAGTCTGGAGTAGTGCAAAAGACTAATCAATCAGTGCGTAGCAAGCGAGAGGAAACACGATAGATACACGGGTTCTACAAGTGAGACCGATAGTATTGTATTGATACGTGTTGAGATATCCGAGATTCGTGAACTCGATCGAGGTGGGTATACTTTCTCGCTATCGAAAAACACACAAGTACAACCCGTTCAGATCTCCGTGATCGAATCGTAGAGTCCTGACATGTCCTATTTTTCTCTCGGCAGTGTTCCTTCCTGATTCACGAGCAAAAATAATGGCGAAAAGTGATCGATTTGTTCCTTTTCAGATCTGATCTGTACATGTATGTCGATGTGGACATCATGAAGCAACAAAAGTAATGGTGGTTTTGGTGTGTAGTAAAACATAAATCTTTTCCCATAACCATTCGTTGGTTTTTGCGTATTGTAGCTTTAACCGCAGCACTGCCTGTAGATTTCTTTATTCTATGTGGTAATAAAAGTAGAAGTGCCGCGAATCCAGTCAAGGCAATATTGAACCAATCTACCTAATCTACTTATCTTTTCAGCAAATCGTTGCTTTCCTGATTGAAATAGAACAGGAATATGGTAAATCACTTACTAATGTCATCGGGAAAACCTGTATTCAGAAGGTCTCAACTAGAAGATACACCATGAAGTAGAAGGAATTGAGAAACCGACCATGTGTTAAGCATCGAAGTTCTCACGAAACTTGCAAAGAAGGCTGCAATCGCTAGCTTCCTACCAATACTAAGTATTTTCTCTTGCTTTGATGGCATGATATATATACATATCCGCAGTGGTAGTCTCGCAATCAGTAGTGTGAATTTTGAATGAGCTGCCATGACCATTGTAGATCTTCGGTCCCACCAACAAAGGCGTATGGTTTAACGAAAACTTTTCGCAGCTCAGTCTCACACAATAAATATGGCTGTACCAGTTCTCGAGTGGTATTTTTGGGCATTCAGATAGGAGGGACAAGGCCTGGGACTGGGTAGTGCATAGCGAATGTGTTTCGATAAAGTAAGTGTTTTTCATACCGCTTGTAGGGACTGATTCTTGTGATGAGTCCATGACTATATCCACATAATCACACGCTTGTGTGATTGAACAGGTCAAAAGATGAAATGAAGCCATACATCTTTTGATTTGCAATGAGGTGGAAGACAATGTATTATTCAAACGTCACTTCAACTGTTGAGATAAAAAGTCGTGGCAAGGCGACACGTGGTAAAACATTGGTGTTCAACAAGTATCTGGCTGAATTTCCCGAAAAGAAGGCTTGTCAAGTCAGCATCATTTTAGTTTCGCAATCTTCGGTGGGCTGTAATCATGTGCATAACAAATGACAAGAGTTGTGTTTTTTTTTTTTCAAGCTTCGCATTATTTAACTGAGTATCAATGTCACTGTAGTAGAGACACGGGCTACATATTGCTACTATCCACAATCTTACTGCACAGCAACCAAAATCTATCAGCCATGATGCACTGCAAGCCTGGAGGGAAACCTACACAAGGTTGTCCTCAAATGTTCTGTATCGCTCGTGGAATGATAGTCATGGCTTTTCAAAGCTCTAGTTCTAGTTGTCTTGATGGTAGAGACATTCTTCCATGTTAACAGTATAGCGGCTTGCAGAGAACAACAGGTAACCTCATTATGTACGACCAAGCCGCTATGCCAGCTCTGCAAAAGGATTAATCCAAGTAAAATTCTTGCCAAAGAAGTCGATGAAATCACAATTGGCTTTGTTAATGATTACAACAAAAGTCAAGACTGTTCATCCTGCACTCATCTCTAGAGCGGTGTCTTTGGCCTGGAGAAATAACTCTAGCGAAGTTTCACACTCAGTCATCAAAATAGCATCACAAATTCTCATTCAGAGCCGGAGCGGTCTCGTAACCAAAGTATTGAATGGTCATATATACGAAATATCATGCATTACTGATGTTACTGACAACTCATCAACTAACTCTAAGCCAGCGGAACAATTGACCTCTACGAGAGATTGACCGATTCGGAGACAAATTCAATTTGCTGAAATTGAACATTTGCCCAGCTTCGATAGTATTTTCATTTGGTGGCATGCTGTTCCAAACTCCTTGGATATTTCTTTAGTACAAAAATAGTTATTTGATTATAATAGTTATAAGCATTGAAAGGTGTCACTAAGTAGGACCAATAACACACTTTTTCATAAGCAACATTCTTTCGGTTAATTGATATCGCAGAAAAGCCTAATAGATCGAAATGAATAATATTAATATATAGCATTATATTACATATAGAATAATTCTGTTATTATTCTAGATACTAAAGAGAATGCTAAAGCAGCCTCGATTCTCGTCACAATCCAAACAAATATAGGCAGACTCTACGGTTCATATGCTTCATTCTCGCTGCGAAGAGATGGATACCAGCATGAAATCTTCCCTCGCATTGTCCATGATGCGATGGAAATGACACGTAGATTGGATTCGATAGCTGTAGGTGGTCACACTTTGCATTGTGCAAGATGACCAGGATGACAAACCACGACTGGTCAGCTCTATCGGCAAAATCTACAATGGTTCTACACGCACCCTGATTTCAGCTGTAGGAGATGATCCGCATGCGGGACTGCTGGGAGCTAGTCACCGTCCTGAGAGTTCGATAGAGCCTTACGGGATTATCGATGATGGCAATTTATTGACGCTTTCTCTTTGCCTGCAATACTTGTGCGAGGAAGTCCGAAAGGGTAAGTGGTACTCTCGTGGTTGGATATACCAGGAGCAGTGCATGTCGCAGCGCTGCCTGTACTTCACGATGAATGAGCCATTCTTCCAATGCCCCTGTAGCCAGAGGAGGGAAGCATATGACCATATGGAACAACTACCATCTCAAGATATTTATATCTGCACTGGGCCTTCATGGTGGAGTAAAAGCCCCAGAAAGGCCCCGATCCTACTCCCTACCGTTACCTAGGGAATGCTAAAGCACAGTTGCAAGCCGAAAGCTACGTAATGGCAGTCTAAGAATACAGCCAAAGAAACTTAACACGTTCAAACGAAGTGCTTGATGCTTCTGAAGGCATTCTTCAACGATTCAACAGGTCATAGGATGTTTCTAACTTGAGCATTCATCAGACTCACAGAACTCTAACTGATGTTTGATTTCAAACGATATTGTGGTTCCCATCAAAATCATGTCACAAACGTGTAAGAACCGCTCACGCTACAATGGCCGTAGAGCAGTTCTTGACATGGTCATGGTGCGTTTTCATGTACTCCCCCCTAATAACATCTTATTTAGTTCTATCCATTTATTCGTCGATGTAATTGTAAGACACCTTGACTTGGGCCTATCGAGTTTATCTTTGCAGAGAGCCTTTGACTATCAAGCATCTCTCACACCCCCGCGCAAAGTTGTCCCACTTCATGTGTATTCCTCAATGGCAGGTTGGCAACTCGACAGAGAAAACATGCTCGAATTCTGCGTGGAAAACTGCGGGCAAGTACAACAACACCATCTAATACTAGCGATATGGATGGCATTGCTAGCTAGCAATGATTCATATCTGAAGTCCGCCGCTGGTATCATAATGACTTTGGATTCTGTTAGATACTCATCAGATACTATCTCTGGAAAATATGATGAATCCTATGGAAAAAAAAAGTCCGGAAATGTATTTGCGTTGAAGTCGTGAAAACGAACGAGGGAAAATGGGATATGGGTGAATGAAGGAAACAATGTTTTTCTGAAGATATATTTGTATATCTGTATTTGGTCTTGAGAGTTGAGATTTGACCTGTGAGAATTAGATAATCTTGTTTGTGACTATTCCTCATTCCCTAAGTCGCAGTCATGGTCATGGTCGTGGTCGTGGTTATTGAAGTGGGGTGAAATCTTGGCCGGTGTTGAGATGATGAATTTGCGTAATGATGAATTTGATGACCATGGAGATGTATGGACATGAATTTAGGTGAATGTTCAGCTGTATGAACATGAGATAGATTCGCAGTACCTAGATGTAGTAGAATAGTGAAGTAGACATAAGTACAGACTAGGAAGGAACTAGAAGAGAGAGATGTGAAAGTAAGTAATAGGCACTTCCTCCATACAACATAAACATAAACAAGAGCAGGAAAAACAGTCCCCCCGGTTGTTTATTTAATGTTCTGGAATCAGTAGACCTAAGACAAGAGGTTGAGATACCCTCATTCTATTGCTTTCTGACTCACTTGCTATCTTGATGACTGTCGGTACGGTACGTATTAGTATTATACATATCTAATCTTATACGCAGACTCAAGTATCAAAAGCACGGTTGCAACTTCATACCGATTGTATAGATAGGTAGGCAGACAATGTTTTCCCCATTATAGACAGATCGATTGACTCATAATAGATTGATGAGTAATAGCTTTTGATATTTCTCTTTACCTTTATAACTGGATATTCCTTTTCGTTTGTTTATCGCCATACAAATCGTCTGATATGTATATTGTTAAAGTTAACAGCTTGTTCAAGTGAATACTAGATAGATAGATGAATTGATATCATATGTTCGGAATAGCTACCGGATAACGAGTTGGATGCCAAGTCTGCAGGCATATCACTCTGATCACATCCATCCATTCATCTTACTATATTCATTGTATTGGTATCACTTTATCATTGATTCCCGAGTTTATCGATTTTTGTTGGTTCAGTGTTCGAGATTGTGAGAATGTATTCAGCATTTCGGCTATTCCATTCCGTGTAAGAGCGATGTTGAGCGTGTGTACCCGGGATTTTCAATATTCTAATCTATGTTTCCAAGTTCCAACATCTTGCTTGCCACTTGCCTGTCTGCTTGATTGCTGGCTTACGCTCCCGAGGCCGTCTGATTGAAGATGGATGTTAAGATAAGGAATTCAATTCGTATCGCCCAGCGGAGGAGTTTCCTCATTCATCTAAACGATACCTCGTGCTTACCTAGCCATGCACATGTATTCCTTCGTCGGCAGGTCAGAACCTAAAAGATACATCACGAGTATGGGATGATTACTGGTGCTTTTGAATGGGGATGTTTTGATTGATTGAACGGCTTGACAACATTACTCGTACTTTTGAATGGGAGTCTTTTGAATGAGAGTCTTTGGAATGATTGGTTTCTGTTCGCTGCGAGATGTCTTACCATATCTTCAAGCTTGTGTTGCTCACTCACTGTCAGCTTCAAAAATAAGCGCCGGATAACAATATGTCTCTTACCCAGCTTTTGGTATCAACGAAATAAGCATAAGGCTTTCAGCCCTCGCCAACCAAGGCTGCTGATATTAGTTCATGATTCTGACCCTGTGGCCCGTATTGTATGGTATTGTATGTCACTACTCAGCATCTTTACGCTTGGCAAATCCGTGTAACGTTAAGATTTATTTGGCTGCTAAGTGGCTCGCCTCCAAGATTGCTTGGAAGAAGCTTCGAAAGCTTCGCCTTGGGCTTGCAGATTGTACCTACTTGGGAGCTTGGGCTGCGATCACGATTATCTTTTCGATATGGAGGGGGAGAGAGACTTGAGAATCGAAAGATCGAGATATGGATGAACTCGGACTCGGATGAGGGATTCGGGTTCTCCACCTATTTCTTATCATGTACCAATAGCTTACATCCTACGCCTCTCTCTATCTCGTATCCTCTCCATCATTTAAGGTTATCAGTTCACATCTATCGTGGAAGGAAAAGACGAGGAGGCGACTTCACCCTTTAGAGTATAGAGACACGTGGGTGACATTTCATCTTGGACATTTGCGTCTTGCTGGTACTTATGTATCTATTATTAGGTGCATTAAAATGTTCACAAATAATCAAGCACAATAAATAATGATAATATCCTCACAATCTCCCAATATTTCACCATATCTCGTTCTTCCTTATCGTAATTGCAAAAAAGGACCGAGGTGACGAGGATGGTGCTCCCATCTCGGTCCAAAACCCCCCATCGGGTAGCAATTTCAAACGCCTCCAGCGCCATGGAATATTTCTATCCACTCATCAATCACGACATTCATGTTTAAATCTAGTGCTTCAATTGCTTATTATCAAATACCTAGCTATCCCCGATAGGTTTTGAGGGAAAGATAAAAGACAGACCCCGGACGGCGTTCCCGCCACCAAAATCAAACCACCTTGCCCTGATACCAAGAGAAGGGAAATGGAGGGAAATGCTTGTTGGTCAGATCTAACGGCAATATTAAGTAAGACTGGATAGGCATGAAAAGACGGGCGGTTGATTTGAATAGGTACATAAGCTCCTACCTGTACCTAGCGTTGCCAAGTCGACTCGGTAAACAAATTAAACCTTTTTTTGGCAGGTGTAAAGAGCTGGAGGCAGTTCGATTCTTCCCATTTCGTATGCCCAGTCTCGTCGGCCTCGCGTTTTTGACATCTTTTGACATCTGTTGCCATCATGTTATCCCGGGTGCCTAGCTAGGATGGAATTGTTCCTGTTCCAGTCCAGTGGTAGAAAGATATTAGTGAGCCGAGTTCACCGTTCGCTGATACCCGGGTTCCCCAAAAGCTTTGTTCGCCTCTGACCCTCTCACTGCTGGTTTACTGCTCGCGCGACTAATTTCTTATCGGATTTTCTGCTTGGCAACATTCTCAAACTCTTGGCGCAACGTTACCTTCCTAATGTGGAGTAAAGAGGAGATGATTATTTGTTGGTGGTGAATTCGCTTGACAAATGAGAATGATTTGGTTTAATGAATTTTTGTAGAGATGAAAGGACCGCGGTTGAAGGTGGGCTTCGAGGGTGATATTTGAGATTGGGGATATGATTGTGTGATGAGGCTGGTAAGGTGGATATTGTGGAGGGGAAAGGCCTCGCAATCGTCTTCGTCGTTCTGGGTGTTGCAATCGAGGTAGTACCGGTGACTAGGCTGGTCTTTGGATACACTAGCTGCACCCATACATGTTCAGGGTGATTACACTGTATGCACGACAGCTTTCCCTACTCGGGTGAATACAGCACTATCCGTACACAACACACAAGTGTGCTACCGATTGGCCTTCCTCCGACTCTATTTGCCACATACAAGGAGGTAGCCTGGTCAATTCAGAACCTGGGGTCTGAGTTTATATCTTCTAGAACGATTTGATACTTGCTATGATTTGTTCCGTGCGTTCAATATCACTTACGCACCTTCCTCTTTAGGCGATCTCCGTAATGGATCAGCATTGGAATGAGTTCACAAAGCACAATCGTGAGAGCTTGTACCAGCTGATAACGGTGCTGATTGGTATGGCGTTCCCGTATGGGAGGGGAGGGATATGATCCCATGCTAGCTAGGAGTGTGCATGGGAGCAGCATGCGAGATTCTCCGAATTAGTCGAGGGCTAGGATTGTGAATGGGGAACATAGTGAATTCAGGTGGTGTAGCTTGTTATTCAATGGGTACGGCAGCGGTATATTTATTCTCGTGTTTCCCCTCCTCGTGGTTTTGTTCTTTAGTCGCACTTCTACGACCACTCTCTCTACCTGTTGTGATAAATCAACTACGCAAACATGGGTAAGTACTTCTTTCTCCTCGATCATGTTTTACTTGGTGGTATTTTCTACAAATTACTGACATCCAAGAATAGTTGCACAAGAAAACATCACAGCCGATATTCAAGGCTCGATGCTAGGCAGTGATGCTGTCCTAGCTCTCGACCAAAAAGGATCGTTGGTCCACACAGCCTCAAGAGAGCATCACCCTAAAGCCGGTCTCGAAACTGAAGCCGCACTGGTTCATGCAGACGGCCATGGACCCGAACATATAGATCCAGAATTAATTCCTACTGAAGAGGAAAAGAGAACCCTTCGAAAGGTAGCTGGAAAACTACCTACTATCACTTACTTAATTTGTGCTGTCGAATTCGCTGAGCGAGCTTCTTACTAGTATGTTTCTCCTTATTCCGCACTGACGTCTGCAATTTCAATTAGACAAATTCACTAACATGTAATTCACTCACAGTGGTTGCAATGGTTTGTTTAACAATTTCGTGAACAGACCCCTTCCAGTCGGTGGTGACGGTTATGGCGCACCACCAAGGGGAACTCAACAAACTGCCGGAGCTTTAGGTCTCGGTACGGTCAAAGCAACAGCCGTATCTCAATCATTCTCTCTACTTGCATATGCGCTTCCACTGTTCTTCGGATGGCTCGCCGATACCAAAACTGGTAGATTCAAGATTATTTGCTGGGGTGTGGCAGTATGTGGTCTTGCACATGTTCTCATGGTTGCAAGTGGTGCTCCTACTCTGTTGGCCAATGGAGGTGCCAAGGCTCCCTTCTTTTTGAGTGTTTATACTTTGTCTATTGGTGCTGGTAAGTTTTCTCTGCATTCTAAACTTTAGCCACCATTCACTAACATCCTGATAGCTATGTTCAAACCTAATATTGCACCAACGCTTCTCGATCAAATGCCAAATGCAGTTCCAGTTAAGAAGACTCTAGCCTCCGGTGAAGTGGTCATTGTTGACCCCGAATCTACTACCGAGCGAGTCATGCTTTGGTTCTACCTTCTCGTTAACGTTGGTGGATTCATGGGTGTCCCAACTGCCTACACCGAAAAATACGTCGGCTGGTGGTTATCCTTCCTCCTCCCACTCCTCCTTTATGTCCCTCTTCCATTCCTCCTCTGGTTCATGCGCAAACGTCTTGTCCTCTACCCACCTGGAGGATCCGATCTTGTAAACGTCTGCCGAGTTGTTGGTATCTGTTTCAGAAGAGGTGGTTTAAGAAAAATCTTTACTCGCAAAGGAGGATTCTTTGAGCCTGCTAAACCATCTGTTATTGCTGAGTCTGGTAACATTATTCACGTGCCATGGAACGATGCATTCATTGAGGATGTCAAGCGTACTTTCCAAGCCGCTGGAATTTTCTGTTTCTTCCCAATCCAAAACATCAACGACAACGGTCTCGGTAGCTCCGCCAGTGCCCTTTCAACTATGTTGACTACCAGTGGTGCCCCCAACGATCTCATGAACAACTTCAACTCTCTCTCCATTATCATTGTCGCTCCAATGCTCAACTACGGTCTCTACCCATTGTTGAGAAAGCGCAACATTCACTACGGACCAATTGCCAGAATGACCACCGGATTCTTCCTTTCCACTCTCGGAGGTGCCGCCTACACCGTTCTTAACTACTACGCCTACAAGATCGGACCTTGCGGAAAGTACGGTTCTTCCGAAACGTGTGTTGATGCCGATGGTGTCTCCCTCGTAGCCAACATTCCCGTCTGGTTCATGGCAATTCCCTACGCCATCGGTGGTATTTCCGAACTCTTCGTCAACGTTCCCGCATACGGTATTGCATACTCCCGTGCTCCTGCAAACATGAGAGGTCTCGTCTCTGCTCTCAACTTGTTCACCCAAGCTATTGCTTATCTCGTTGGTCTTGCCTGTGCAGCTGTCATCAAGGATCCATATCTCACATGGGTTTTCGGTGCGCCAACTATCATTGGTGCGGTCATGATGATTGCTTTCTACTGGATCTACAGAGATATTGATGAGGAAGAATACAGACTCAGTATCAATGATGAACAAATGCATGTTGCGGATCAACAAATTCACGATGGACAGAGTGCGAGCGAGAAAGCTGCTCCTCCTTCTTATGAGGGAGAAAAAGGTGGACTCAAGGACAAGGAAACTGAGCTTTAGAGAATGAAAAGCGGAAAAGTTTAAAAGGGGATCGGGGAGTAAGGTATTAGGGGTTATTTTGGGGATTTTGGGGGTGTGGTGATGATTCTTATGATACCGTATGATAGTATGATTTTGGATTGTGGTGATGAGCTCATAAAAGCTAGATGCTGGCGAGCTATCGCTGGGGTAATAAACTTCTTAATGACATTCTTTTATTTAATAATCTGTTGGTCCATTTTTGACGTGATCTTTTGTGATGGTGAATGGCAAGTTCCCATGTGGCTATTGACGGCTATCCACAAAAACGTAAATAAATGGATGTATGACCGAGTAGAACTTCAAAACAAAGCAACACTCAACGCCCCCTTCATCTCCACAACAGCAGAAGAGGAGAAGAAATCCCTATCTGCCCATTGAATGTTTTTTCACAAAATATCCTCGATCCTGCTCTTGGAAACACGCTATCCCAAGAACCAAGTATTTAATTCCATATCTGCAATGAGTATCTCTAACTGCAGACGGGCCTCCTCCCAACCAATCTCCATCATGGATTCCCCTACCAGTTCCAAGCGGGCGGAACTCTCCTGAGATATCCGGATCCCACCACACCCACCCATGCAATTACTTTTAACCACTCCACTTCAAACCCCCGACGCCCAATTTTTGAAATACTAGAAGTATCCACTACCCAAGAGAAGTCGATACCCTCTCAAATATATACAATTGAGTCATGATCAACCATCTAAAGATACCTTACCAAATGCAAATAGTTGTTGCGGAATAAGTATACTGGTTAGCTCGAATACTTCTGGAGTGACGATTCAGTTCGATGATTGAATGGATAGGGGAATAGGTCAGAAATTACAATATCCCATTTCGATCCCGGATCAGTTTGAAAGAGAAAGGGAAGGAGTATACCATCGAACCGCATACGACTCAAGATCATTTTGGGTTCTTGGTTGTATGACTACCAAATCCGCACCAAGATTTGATTTACATTGACATTCATCTCACTGCCGCTATTCAACGAAACTTTTCGTGAAAAGGCAAGATTTAAAATCATGATGCTTATCTATCAATCTAAGAGGTGTTCTAATGGTATCTCAGAGACACCGCACCAATACCTTTTATTGGCAAACACATTCCATACAATCGCATCTGCGATCCATAGCATTCCGTAATACGAGACTTCCGCGTAAAGGAAAGCTCAAAGGGAACATGAGGAGTCAATGTTCTACGTATTAAAAGGTGTTGATGCGATGATATTCCAGATCTTTATTAGCATAGATATGATAGCTACAGTGAGGTCTGCGATAGAAAAGAAACATGAACGAGGTAGGTTAAAAGAAGAATGGCAAATTCCTCTAACAATCATACACTAAGATATAGACAAAGTGATTAGGAGTGGCCCTCTAGAATAGAAGGCTCAGCAAGGATAGAGTAAAGATTCTGAGAATATCAAATAACTCGGCAGTAACCATATGGAGGGAATCCAAGGCAGATAATTGGAATTTCTTATTCCATGCTATTATAACAACTTATATTCACAACACTGACTATGAAAAATATTTCAGATACTCAACTGTTGAACATCAATCAAAAGTTTGATATTGAAAGAGTGGACTTGCATCAGCCCCAGATCAAAAACGGTGATTGGGGGGATCTGCTTGTATGAGAAATACGGATGACATAGTACCTACGATGGCAGGTCCTAAATGCCAAGTTATATTCTGTCTGAAGAACTAGCTACATACAAGAAATAATAATCCTTAAATAAGGACTACTGAAAGAGCTAGTCTCTTTCGTATTCGCTTAGGGTTACTGCACAGTGGCCATTGAATTGAAGTCATTCACTGCGTCCATACGATGACCCAATGACTAACATAAGAATCTCATTTATCAATTCTAAACGGCCATGCTATGTATCCACAAACATTGACTAGCTCAATGAACCTCATGCAGACAATTGGCAGCAATGCCTTCTATACATACCCCTCTCGCCATGAAACGCTTTGTGAGTACTACTCGTATGTAAGCATCTTGATTGACATACTGCCTCGAAACGAACAGTATGTTGGAATTTCAGAAAATGGATATTCTATCAGAGTAAATTTAGGGAATGGGAGTAAATCAAGGTGGAGAAAAAGATGCAACAGACCGTCGCTCCTTACGAAACTGATAGCAGCTGCGTGGAATATCTGAATGAGAGCATAGCAGCCAAACTTTTTGTTTATGGGATTGGGAAGAAACATATTTCAGTCAATTTTTGTATGACCAAAAAGATCTAGGGTTTGAACTTTCAGTAGCTTCTGGAGATCTACCACGGTGAAATAATGTTGGGTTGGGTCATCGAGTAGGCAAATGACAAAATGAAAGATAGAGTCAAAGCAATAACGGAATGGGTGAGATGGAGGAGTATTAAAAGACGACTTTGTTATGTGGTTCAGTATCAAGTATAAGAGAAAAACAATAAGAGTGTGTATTGTGTTTGAGAATTTGATTAGAGAATTGGGTAATGAGGATGCCAAAGCAAAGCTCCTCAGAAATGACCATAGTAAGACATGAAGATTGTATTATATTCCCAATTTCTACTCCGACGCCTTGGCAATGCTTTGTTTCCCAAAACTCCATCCCGAATGATACCTTTGATTAAAACCTGAAAATTGTCAGTAAAGTCTTTGTATATCATTAGGATTCAAACTTACCGTATCTCATAAGACCCTGCTCTAGTCATATATCTGACCCATTTTACACTTGAGTAATTATTCTTCTCGAAAACCTTTAGATATCTAACCAATAGTCCTGAACTTGTAAACATCAACAAGCTAAAGTTCAAACTCAATGGTGGTCTTGACCATGCCTTTTGGTTCGTCATGCTTGTTAATGTAGCTTCCGCGCTCAATACAAATTCATTTTGTCCAGTAAATCTTGGTATCTTCCATATAATAACATTCTCCTCTGGTACATATTTTGCTTTTCCTTGCGTACATCGATCGGTGATTCGAGCAGTATTTAAAGGCGTAGGTATCTTAACAACGACATTGGTAGCGAATAGCTTGCTACCATAATTTGCTCGAATTGCAATACTGTATTCGACCTTTGTTTTACCAACTTCATTCACGATGGCATGGATTTTAAATGGCAGATTGACATTTTCGGTGGCGCGATAGCGCATGAGTTCGAATTCTCCATCGGGAGGTATGAACGAAATAATTCTGTCGGTGTCGAATTTCCCCAGCTTAACACATTGGTGAAATTGGCAATCCTCCAGTGTAACACTACCAGCTGCTGCTTTGGTGGCCTTGGTACCCATACGATTTCCAGATGGTAGAGATGAAAGACTATCACCATCTAACAACAATCGATCATTAAGTCCGAACTTGCATTCTGGTGTTCCGGAAAGGTATGCTCTCATGACAATTTGACCATTTACATCAGCGCGTAGAACAGTTCCTGTAGCAGACATCAAAAGATTCACATCTTCAATGACATCTACAAATGCTTCATTCTTTCTGTATTTGACATCGGCTTTCCTCCATGATAAAGCTCCGGTTGCTTGCATTGTAATCTTCGCCGAGTCTTCCATGGTTCGTTCCGACTTGACACCTTCCGTTGTGATGTACATCTTTAGTGTATCTGTCTCTGTATTTTGAGGGTACCCAAAATCCAGGATTTCTATGTCGCATATTCATCAGCTTCCGGCACAATTGATACCTGCGAATTGCGCATTGCACTCACCATCTAAAAGTTCATATACCAGGACGAAGTTGTTCTTAACCGCTTCTTCGTCGAACTTTCCGAAGTAGCCTTTCCCCAGCGCAATCAATCTGTAGAGGAACTCAAAGACCAGCGCAGCATTGGCATTGCTCTTGGTAATTGCAACCAAATATATATTTTCGTGTTTGACATGGCTGAAGGTCGTACTTCCTAAAGTAAGGATTGGTGAACGAACTTGTGCATTGGAGATGACCTGAATTCGAAAGACATCTGCGAGTCGAGGTCGACAATCGTTTCGGAATGCGCGAAAGATTAGGTTCTCTCCCTTTTGATTGAAGATCAATATGCCAGACAGCATTTTGATTTATATGTAGTTGAAGGAGGATTTGATTATTGAAATGTCGAGGGATAAGGTGTGGGGAGCCGAGAGCTACGAGGTGCAGTAGATCTATAGTAGAAGCTCAGTTCAGTACAATATTTACCGAACATCCCTTTCAGTAGTGTTCAGGGGCTAAAATGAAATCTTTCAACATAGTAGGTGTGTTATTGAATTATTGTTAGATGATTATGTAGATGATGAGCTCAAAAGTCTTCAAATGTTTCTACACAAGATTCAATTAAAATTTTGGTTGCCTTGTTTCATGTGAATATTGGAAGATATGTGTGTTTTAGGTAGCCCGTTTGTTTCTTCCAAATAGACAGAGTAACAGACGTATATCAGATTCAGGAAGCCTTATTAACGAGGTCGAATAGAATTATCAATATCTGGTAGCTTCCGCTATCTACATACAGTATGAATTATCACTCATCATTCATCATTCATCACTTGAAATCTTTGCCTAGATTATCTCTCCATCACAAGTCTATAAAAGTCTATACTGGCACACATAGGGTAATTGCTAGCTGTACAGGAATGAGGTATTGAAGAAAACCATTAAAACCAAATGCACATCATCATCGCCCCTTATCTATTCACAAAATAATATCCTTAAATCATGTCAAGTCTCATGAACTCAGCATGTAAAGTCTTTCCGAGCAATGCTGGACTTCTCTCCACGATAACACCTGCAGCTTCAAGGGCTGAGATCTTGGAATCAGCACCACCCTTTCCGCCACTGACAATAGCACCTGAGATGTGTTAGTTAATGTCATTAGTGGGTATCATCTTGAAATACTTACCAGCGTGTCCCATTCTTCGTCCAGGAGGAGCAGAGATACCAGCGATAAAGCTGACAACTGGCTTCTTAGCAGTGTTGTAATCCTTCAAGAATTCGGCAGCATCTTCTTCTGCGGATCCTCCGATTTCTCCAATCATGATGATACCATCAGTCTCCTCATCCTCGAGGAATACCTTCAAGCAATCAATGAAGTTGGTTCCAGAGAATGGATCACCACCAATACCAACAACAAGAGATTGACCCAATCCAGCTTGTGTAGTTTGGTTGACAGCCTCATAAGTCAAAGTTCCTGAACGAGAAACAATACCAATACGTCCACGCTTGTGAATGAACCCTGGCATGATACCAATCTTACATTGTCCTGGCGCAATGAGACCTGGGCAATTGGGTCCAACCAAACGTGTCTTTCCTTGAGTCTTCAAAATATCTGTAATGCGAACCATGTCTATATTGAGATTAGAATTATCCTCTTAGACTCCAAATATGAACATACCATGTTGTGGGATACCCTCAGTGATACTAAATCATCAATTAGTATAAGTGCTATCACATGCAAATTTGATATGTATTCTTACCACACAACCAAAGGAATTTCAGCAGCGATAGCCTCCTCAATACCGGCAGCAGCAAGAGGGGGTCTGCAAAGTATATTATATCAGCACCAAATCCAGCCTTCCATCACAGATTCTTTGCGATTGCGGTAGATCTTACGGGACGAAGATAGCAGAAGCTGTAGCACCGGCTTCCTTTACAGCTTGTTCGACGGTTGCGAAAACGGGTAAATCGAGATGAGTTTGTCCAGCTTTCTTTGGGTTTGTACCTCCAACAACAGTTGTACCTATTTCCATATCAGAACCTTTTCAATTCCCCCATTATTCGTCTCAAGACATACCATATTCGATGGCTTGTTGGGCATGGAAACTATGGCGGATTTGTCAACTTATTTCCTCAATACCAAACAGAGGCTCGCGATAATACTTACGTTCCTTGTTTACCAGTGAAACCTTGGTAGATAACTCTGGTATCCTTAGTGATACGAAGGTTTTCCGCGGTAGCAGCATAAGCAGAGGTCGAAGTGGAATAGCCTTGTCTTCTCATAGCAGCCTGCATCGCAGGTCTGGCACATCTTGAAAAAGCCTGCATCTTGTCTGAGGGACAATTGATGTCAGATATGAAAGACAGGAAAGTGATTTGAAGTTTATCTTGAATTATTTCCTTCTTTTCTTCTTACCAGCTTCTTCTGTTGCGGACGGAATCGCTTGCAAGGCCTCCGATTTTGCCGGATTAATTGGTTGTTCCGGTGGTTTGGCTTGGAATGGAATTTTATTTCACACAAGAACATTAATTTTAGTAACCCCGCGATTTCTTCAAAGCATCAACTACATCACTCTTCACAACTTCACGATTTACCACGAGAAGAGCTTTGATTTTGAAGCATCAAAGGTTGCGCAAAGTCTTGAAAGAAAGGCGAATAAAATCCCTCCCAACGTGCAACGGTATTGAACCAACTACATCTCCACACACTCCAAAATGGCCACTACCGTCGATACAATGACATTGTCGGATAGGCAAAGAAAGCCAAAGGACCCTAATTTACCTCCAGAGAATGAACGATACTTGAGAGCATGTTCAGATATTGCTAGCGCATTGGTACAGGATCATGAATCTCAACAGGATCCAAATGCGCCGAGGAAGGATATCAATTTGAATAGTTTAAGGGCCAAAATGTCGAAACGTCACAGGCTCAGCAATATTCCACCATTGACTGCTATTATTGCCGCCATTCCAGAGCATTACAAGAAATATATCCTTCCAAAGTTAATCGCAAAACCAATTAGTATGTATCTCCTAATGCATAAATATTTGCGACTCTAACAGTTTGTCAGGAAGTGCTTCTGGTATTGCGGTTGTCGCGGTTATGTGCAAACCACATCGATGTCCTCACATTGCCTACACAGGAAACATCTGTGTCTACTGTCCCGGTGGACCTGATTCCGATTTCGAATATTCTACACAATCATATACTGGTTATGAACCTACATCAATGAGAGCCATCCGAGCACGATACGATCCTTTTGAACAAGCTCGAGGAAGAGTAGATCAAATTAAATCGCTCGGCCACAGCGTCGACAAGGTAGAATACATTATTATGGGTGGTACTTTCATGTCATTATCTGAAAGTTACAGAGATGGTTTTATCTCCCAGCTACACAATGCGCTTAGTGGATATCAAGGAAATAATGTAGATGAAGCAGTTCAAGCTGGTGAGATGAGCAACATCAAATGTGTTGGTATCACAATCGAAACTCGTCCGGATTATTGTTTACAACCCCATTTATCTGCCATGCTAAGATATGGTTGCACCCGTTTGGAAATTGGTGTACAATCACTGTACGAGGATGTTGCTCGAGATACCAACAGAGGTCACACAGTGGCTTCAGTCGCAGAAACATTTTGTTTAGCGAAGGACGCTGGCTTCAAGGTTGTTAGTCATATGATGCCAGATTTACCCAATGTTGGAATGGAGAGAGATTTGGATCAATTTAGGGAATATTTCGAAAACCCCGCCTTCAGAACCGATGGTCTCAAAATTTACCCAACATTGGTCATTCGTGGAACTGGCTTATACGAACTCTGGAGAACTGGCAGGTACAAGAATTACACACCAAATGCCTTGATCGATATAGTTGCTCGAATCCTCGCTCTTGTACCACCGTGGACTCGTATTTATCGTGTCCAAAGAGATATTCCAATGCCTTTGGTCACATCTGGTGTTGAGAATGGAAATCTTCGAGAGCTTGCGTTGAGTAGAATGAAGGATTTTGGTACTACTTGTCGTGATGTTCGAACTCGTGAAGTCGGTATCAATGAGGTCAAGAATAAGATTCGTCCTTCTCAGGTTGAACTTGTTCGAAGAGATTATACCGCAAATAAAGGATGGGAGACATTTTTAGCATATGAAGATCCAAAGCAAGATATTCTTATTGGATTGCTTCGGTTAAGAAAGTGTTCTAAAACACACACCTTTAGACCCGAGCTTACTGGACAGCCTACCAGTATCATTCGTGAGCTTCACGTTTATGGTTCAGCTGTTCCAGTTCATGCTCGCGATCCAAGAAAGTTTCAACATCAAGGTTATGGTACATTACTCATGGAAGAAGCTGAAAGAATTGCCCGAAATGAACATGGAAGTACGAAGATAAGTGTCATCAGTGGTGTTGGTACAAGAGATTATTATCGAAGATTAGGTTATTGGTTGGATGGTCCTTACATGAGTAAGATGCTGCCACCAAAGGATGACGAGGATAGTGATGATGACTTTTGATTTCAAAATATCCAAAATTCTCGGTCTAGTCGCTGCACTTGGCTCTGAAATCCATCATCACAATGCTTACCTGCAAATGCCATTATCACGTCCAGCCATCATATTGGCGCAGTAATTTCACTGTTGTCTTACGTTTTCGGGGTATTAATACTTCGATTCTGAGACTTTTACGTGTGGTAGGACTTTTCACTCTACTGCTTAGCACAGAATTCAAGGTTGATGTGATAAAAACCTCAAGTCGAGAGTTTCTCACAGCGACAAGATCACCAGAAGAAGCAGTTGATACCCCAGAAAGTGGCTGCAACTCTTTCGTGCGCTAGTAGATGCTCTCGTCACCAAAAGGCCCTCGCTTCACAGTCTCGATATTTCGAAGGAACGTTTTGCATGTTCGGAATGGCTGGTTGCCATTCTGATTATCGCCGGATGTTTGATTTGAGTTACCTGAATCAATTTAGTGTGTCAGCATCGCATTGTCCGAAATATTTGGGTATGCGATATGGAGGCGAGATAGGCTGTGGATACATAGAACAAACCGACTTAAATGTTATACTTCGAGTTAAATGGAACAACCAATAGTTTCTATTGTATTTTAGCTCGCATACAATGCACGAAAATCAAACTACCGTTTCTTGTGGTGCATGTTAGTATTTGAGAATGTCCATAATAAATCGAACTAACTACATCGCCTATCCTTTGCGCATTGATGCGGTACAGTCATCGTTCTAGTCTGCTACTGACGTGTCTATTTTAAGGTTGATATACACATGCGGGAAGTAACTGACTGCATAATGACATGGGTAGTACCTGCAAGCACTTTGAAAGTCATACATGATTACTCTGAATGTCAATAGCATTTCCTTTCTTTTTGGGGAAATTTTTCTACCCATGTTCCCAGAATTCAACAAGAAGTATACGCTTGTTCTCACCCAAGTCCCATAATTTGTCTGAGAAACACTCCCTCAGTTCCAAGAGGGTGAAACATTGACTTTAAAAGACGACGAGTCTTTCACAAAAAGATTCATGACGACTTGATATCCATTTCACCCCCTTCCTTATTTGTTTATCGTCTCATGTTACTAGCCTAGATCTGGGCATCAACTCCTTCCATTACGCCATGCACGTTTTTGAAAACATCAGCCCTAGGTGTTCTTTTTGACATCATCTTAATTGAAACATTTATTAGCATTCATTCACAGCCTTTCCTGCATCAAAAATTGATGACAGACTATTGGTTATTGCAGTATCTACTATCGAAAACATTTATGTTGTGGTGGCTATGCGGACGGGAACTAGAATATCCGAACATTGGGGTCGGCTGGGTCGCCTAAATTCCACATGTTACCAATCGATCCCCTCTAGTTTGGCATATACCGTTCATTCAAGAGCGCTTACAGCCGCGCGTGGGTTCTATTTCTGGCTTCCTACTTTTTCTGCGCCTCCAACATATTGCTTAATTATTGGTTCAACAAACAAATCTCACCTACATGTAAGCACGTTCTTTAGTATCTGGATCGCTTTGAAGAGAAAGTGAATTTAGGTCATGTCAACTGCGGCCGAATCTTAAATTATATTCCGAAGGCAACTCGAGAGGTATGGTACAAATATGGTAATTAACGAACAAGTATGAGGCGGTGTTATAGTAGACCTGGAGATAGTCTGGCTATATAGGAGACCGTTTGGTACGCTTGTATTTTGACTTTCTTTTCATC
The DNA here is from genome assembly GCF_000143535.2 of Botrytis cinerea B05.10. Taxonomy (NCBI): domain Eukaryota; kingdom Fungi; phylum Ascomycota; class Leotiomycetes; order Helotiales; family Sclerotiniaceae; genus Botrytis; species Botrytis cinerea. The sequence goes on along the minus strand of NC_037319.1, from coordinate 579,119 downwards.
AATAACCTCATTAACAATTTCATCCCCATACCTTTTTACGAATCTCATTAGGTCTACAAATTTCTTTTCTCATTTTTTCGTAGAAAATACTTCTTTCTTATTTCAACTTCAAAGTCCATAATTCATAATGCATACTTCAAATATTCTCTTCGGAATTTCATTCCTCTCAACCATTGTTGCTGCAGCTCCTTTCTCAGTCGATAATAGCTTCCTTGAAGCTGTAACAGCAACCAATACAGGGCCATTACTAGCAATTCAAACCGCAGCCCATGGTTCTCTTTCTAATATACCTCCTCCTGCTGCATTGGTCGGTGGAGATGACAGTCTCACCAATTTCAAGCTCGTCGCCTTCAATGAGAACATGGAAGTTGCATTTTTCGAGGAGCTTACCTTCAACATCACAAACAATGTCCCAGGTTATACATTCGGTAGTCAAGACAGCAGGGACACAGTACTTACAAACCTCAACGCAATTGTCGCACAAGAAAAATTACATTCATTGAATGCTGAGAAAGCTATCGTTCGTTTCACCAATGATACCGATGCTATCATTCAGCCATGCCAATACAATTTCGATGTTACCAACTTTGAGCAAGCCATAGCTACCGCATCTCTTTTCACAGATGTAACTATGGGTACTTTGGGAGATATCCAAACCGTATTCGGTACAAACGGTGATTCCAAATTCATCCGTGGTGTTGCAGCATCACTCGGACAAGAAGGAGAACAAAACGGATATTTCCGACAAATCCTTCACAAAATCCCATCCGCTCTTCCTTTCCTGACAGCTAGTACCAGAGATTTCGCATTCAGTGCTTTAAATCAAAATTTTATCGTTGAAGGAAGTTGCCCAAACAGTGACACCATCCCTCTCAAGACCTTCCAGAAACTTACTGCTTCTCAACCCGACACCATCGATTCCGACACCATTATTACTTTCTCATTCCAGCTCAACGCAGATCAAGACTACACCACCACCTGGGGAGATAAATGCGAGGGACTCTCGCTCGTCTATGTTAATCAACAAAATAAACCTGTGGTTCAACCATTCGAAAGTATCAGTTTACAAGCAGATGGAAAGACGGTTGTTTTTACTGCGAAATTCCAATTTGATGCCGGTGCCGCCAATGGGGCTACGGGTAATGGCTTGACTTTGGCTGCTTTGGCTAAGGGTACTGATTTTGCCAACGCGTTGGAGGTTTCTAATAATGCTGTTTTTGGACCAGCACCAATTGAGATTAATTGATTGGATTGAATATTGAGGGAATGAGGGGTTCACGTATTGGGGAGATTTGGCATAGCATAGCGTGGTGTTCTTTGGATTTTTCTTCTAGGAAATCGGGATTTACTTGGTGATGAGTTGTTTGCATCGGGCGGTGTTTGGTTTCGTTATTTTCTTGGCCTTCTTGTCGGGAAACCTGTCTTTACTTCCAGAATGATTCTCCTGGCTCTTAACATATGATTTACGATTTTATGAACTCAATTCGATATGAAAATGCTGTTTTACATTTCAGATTAAGTGATTTTCATTCATCCAAGCATGCTAATCAGACCTTGCTTCCATTTTTAATTCCCTACTTTCTTTTTCGTGTGCATCTGATACAAAGCAAACGCATTAACTGAGTAGCGTTTTTAAACAGACCCAAGGGTTTATTGATATACAAATACATCATATTTTCCTACCCCAAACATCGACGAACTCAACTTCCCTAAACGCAGTTGCCCCTCCACATAAAGACTGAACAATACATTCACAACAGCACACAATAGAATCTTCCCCCCAAACACCCAACACCCGACTTCCCAAGCGCCCTCCACAATCCTGATCTCCTCTCTCCAAGTTCCCCTCTGACTTCCTTTCCCATCCTCATCCCCACACCTTTGAGCCACCCCCAATCTATCCATCCATCCATCCAATCACACGTGATAACATACACCCATGAAAGCCATCACGTGAACATCACATTCTCGCTACCCACTCCATGTCTAACTCATAAATCCAAGCCGTGAGAGTCCGTCCGTCCTCAACCCTTATCGATAGATAACAGAAAATTACGGATCCCTTCAACAACCACGTCCCCGAAACACCAAGTGAAAAATTTTCACCCGAGATATCCCGAAAAAGTGTAAACAAATCAACGCATACATACATACATCCATACATACATACATACAACCTGCTGGCGTTTGGGAAATCCCCCAGCCACGGCCCCAGATACTCCAAGACCCGAGTCTAAGTTCTAGATTAATGAATCCTACATGCATAGCACAGGTAAAAGAGGGATTGGTATACATTCTTCATTGATAGTTTACAGGAACTACCCTTTGAGAGGCAATTCATCATCTGTCTGTATGTTCGTCTAATCTAGAAATTCTATGCTCTAATATGATGAGGAGAGAGGAAATCCGTCTATAAGAAGCATCGATTTTTCTATATCATCGATCCAAACCATCTATATGCAACTGCATGCAATGCCCATGATGTAACAATGCACCGTTGATTTATACCACCACCTTCATTCCCCATCTCCATCCGCCATATTTATACACACCCCCTCCCCATTTCATCAAAGCATGACGACATATTTACAAGAACTTGGCCATCATAGCAACCATGAGATCGAAAAGACCGATGGCCTCGACGAAAGCGAAACCCAAAATGGCGTAAGAGAAGAGTTGACCACGCATGCTTGGGTTACGGGCAACGGCTTGCAAGAGAGCAGCGAAGACGAGACCGATACCAACACCGGCACCAGCAAGACCGATAGCGGCACCTCCCATACCGAGGTTTTGGGAAGCTTGAACGAGAGCGTTGGCCATTTCAGAGGAGTATGGGCGGGCAGAGATTTGGGTGGTCTTGGAGAGGATTTGGCTGGTTTGTTGACGCTTGACGGCTTGGAAAGCAGTCTTGGAGGACTTGCTCATGGCTGTGTGGGGAAGAAAATTTTGTTAGCGAGATGTTCTTTATCCATTGAATTTTGATGATAGGTATATGATGAAGACGATGATGGATGTATCGAATCGTTATACAATTGAAGCTACATTGATAGCTATTGAAGCTTGACGAAACCTCAATCGATAATTGACAACACGAAGGTATTAAAAGCTCAAAGCTTACCAGTGAAGGTACGGGCAGCACCAAGGTTGGATCGAACCATTGGGCGGGCAACCTTTGCGGAGGCAGATCCCATGAGGGAAGCCATCTTAGGAGCAACACGAGCGGCCATTGTATTGATGTGTATGAAGTAACTCAAAAATGAGGTTTTTGGAGATAGGTGTATGAGTGGAGATGGAAGACTTCGAGTGTTGACAAGCAAAAGAAGTTTTGTGACTTGGTGTGAGTGTGGGAAAGAATGGGAAGCGCGGAAGGAGAATCAAGAAAAAACGAGCTAAGGACACCTTTTCTGATCTAGCTCCGTTTGAAAGTCGGTGTCAACTAATTGTTCCTGAATATTCAGGAAGTTCCCGATCAAAGAGTGTGAATATGGATCGTGCCGTCACTAATTTTTAAAATTTTAATAGCAATATGTGGGCCAGCCCGCTCGATTTATGATATCCTCCTATCAGAATTGGTGTAACAGTACCATGACTGAAATGCAAGGCTGAGAGTTTTATCTCATCCGATATCAACAACCGCGCTATGTAGTGAAAGGGTATAAAAAGAATGAAAGTGGATTCTGAGCAAGATATCTTCAAGAGAAAATACCGGAATGGTGGAGATTTTACAAAAAAGAACTATTCTCGGATTCAAATTGGACATTTAATTTCCACTTGGATAGAGGGGCCCGGATAGAGAGTACAGGTGTAGACTTTAAACTTTTGCAACTGATCGAGCTGATCTCATCAAACCGTTGAATGGTCAATCTCACATAAGAATTTTATGCTTCGTTACGAAGAAAAAGTAAAATAATTTTGTAAAGGGCAAATTGGAACTCAATTCACTTGAATCGGTTCGTGCTAATTCCAGTACTGTCTGACCGCCCGATGTTATTTTTTGCCTCTCTCGGGATTCCTGTGTATTGGGTGTGTGTCGTCAATACTTTTTTGACGGACGACGTTGAATTTTCATCCCTGCTAATAAAACTAGTCACACAGTAGTAGAATCTTACCCGAGACTTCTTACGCCAGCTATTGTGCGCCATAAATCCACCAAAAAGTGCCACGAGTCATTTTGCACAGTTCAAATCCCACTTCTAACAGGAGCAAATAAATGAAAAGAAGGGTCGAATTAGGAAACAGATCTTGATGATGGATCAAGAATTGACCAGTAGAACGATTCCTTCTAGCACATGATCTCGGTTTATTTGGATGGAATTGTTGTGTTGGTTGTTGTCTTGGCCCCTGAATCCCGTCGGAAAATTTCGGGTTTCTTTTGGAGGCAGTGAACCGGCGTGGTAAGATTCATATGCGAATTTGATGGATGTGACTTCTCATTTCTCTATAATTTTATATTAGCCGTCTTAGAGTATAGTATTCCTTTGACTACCTGTATAATACCATATAGATCGGGGAATCTTAAGCTGGACGAGCGATGAATATTGAGAGTCGGAACAATTCTGCCCACTTTCGATCATTTCATCAATCAAAAAGTATAAAAATTCAGCAGTGGGGGGAATTCTTCGTGGGGGTAAGCCCAATTTAACCTTAATGGATCTAGCTGCTAGCAGGGTACTTGAAGAGTCTGATAAGACTTGTGCCACTGGAATATTAAGCAAGTGTCCGCCACTTAGAGGGCACTACTTATTGAAACCAGGACCCAAAGGAAATCGTTTCCCGTGGTTACTTTCGGAACATGAACAAAAGGCATATTGCATAACGATGTCTTCACGTGTATAGAAGTATATGCCAGCTCGATTAGATATCGCCGTCAAGACCGTTTCTTGCTCTGGATATGTAAATCACGAAACATAGACGGAGATCGATTGGGTGATTCGATAGGAAGGGTATGGATTGTTTGGCTGGAGTGTCGAATAGTGGTAGAAAATTGCCTGCCGAGCGCTGTGCATAAAGCCTGGAATCGACATATTTTTAGGGCCTCCGGTCATCAAAGGGATAGATTCCGGGCTCCGTTTCTTCCGATCGACATTCCATCATCAATACCGAGGACAGCCTGCGATCCCTTCATACATCGTCCCATACATTAGCTTTCGAAGACAAAATGAAAGAGAGGAGGGAGACGATGCTTTGACTTACAGATTTCCGGACGACAACATTTTTAGCATTCATCACAACGATGGATTTCTTTAGCGGTAGGTGCCCGTGAAGGTTCATCGTACGTGGACTGGAGTTCGTATTCAACTTCGAGGATTCATTCTCAATATTGAAATAAAATGAATCGTATGGGCAAAGTTTCCATGGAATAGTTTATATAACATGTATCGGGATGGCGTTCAGTTGCATGCACTTGAAATACCTAGGTACGAAATCAACAGATCCGGTCGACGCTTTCGACTCCGACCACTGCAGAAGAAGTTTCAATGGGAGTGGATGGTGAGGCAGGTGTTTCGAGTCGTTGAAACATTCGTTCAAGAGGCGATTTCGAGAATTCTCACAAACTGCTCGACATTTTCAATGATGGGTTGAAGGAAATCAGAAGTTGAAGTGTGAAGTTGTTGTCTCTCTCCTCATTCTCCCCCTTGCCTCAACCCCATGCATGTTACATTGCATATGAGACGACTTTCGTGCGGGGTAATCCATTTCGAGTAACCACATCACGTGGGACGACGTGGCCTGGTTGGTTAAAGTCGTACTTCCTCCTTCCTCCTAGGAGTTACGGATGCCACTGTTCTATTCTTAGCAACGGTGCTTTCCTATCGCAGCTTCTGTCATGGATATCTTCCAAGGTTCTTGAAAAATCCGACAAAAGAGGTCGAGTTGGACCGTCCCTTGAAGATTTGAACTACGGTTGTGGTGCCGACAGTGGAGATTGAATCTTCAAAGCACAAATCAAGTAAGCACAAACTTTTGTGCACCCGGAAATGCGAGTTTGGTGTTCAAATGCGGAGAGGGTATATCAACACATCGTGCCATTGCACGGATTCCCTTTGGTTCATGAAAAACTCCCACTCTCAAGAGTTGCTCCTTTGCTACTTTCGTATTACTTGGCGTAAGATTTGGCCTTGACCATTGATACATCACGGCGCTCAGAATCTTCATGTCTGATTGGAAGCGGGATCTGGAGCCGCGATGGGGATTGTGGAGTTGCTGCAGGCGACGCATTTTCCGGAGCGGACTGGCTAGGAATCGAGTCTCACTGATCAGAGTCAAACCCCTGAGGTATTTCGAGAATCAAGACGCAGCACGAACAAATGCAAAGTGCAGAAGTGAGAAAGGAACTATGGGGTAGCGGGGTGGACTGTAAAATCGTCAAAACAATACACACATTCTGACATTCACGCCATTTGCGATCACATTTCACCAGCCCACGAAACGTCTTCCAAGTCCGATACTCTTTGAACGAGTCACACCCATAAGACACGATTCGGAAATTGTGGTTTGATTGTTTGAGTTTGGATACCAGATGTAAGATTGCTGTACTTTCATCATCGAAGCCGAAGATGGATGTTGATTGATAGCACTCTGGAACCACACATGCGACCCTATCCTATTCTCAACTTCTCACGTTCTTCTAAGCGATTACTATGAAAGCCGAGAAAACATCGATTTTACCCGCCGTTAGCCGCCCCGCTTCACGCTTCTTTTCTCATGACCTCGCCATCATCTTCAATTCGACACAGCCACATATATTCACTTCCTCCTCATCCAGCAAAGGAGAACACAATATAGTTCCCAACACGATGACTTCCTCAAAATACTACCAAGTTCAAGTTCATGGTCTAGTGGTCAAACACGCGCTTCGCGAAATTCATGAGAATGATTTCGTTAACAAACTTCTCTAGTTCAATCCCTGGAGGTCGACCACTAAGATGCGTACAATGCTCTCAAAACCATGGGTTATAAGGAGAGAAAAAGGATAGGTATACTTGTAGACCGTAAACCTTCCCCCAATAACTAACCCTATAAAAGCTATAGGTAGGACGACTTGTGTAGCGGCGATCTCCACTGTGGTGCAGTAAGCTGGCGCAGGCTTGCTACGGGTTGTTCCTCGTGAATAGTGGTCAGTTGGGATATGTGGTGGCAAAGTGAGTACATTCGCCCCTAGTCCTTGACACTGATCATGAACCTGAACTTGACATCTCTTTTTGCCTTTTTCTTCACTCCTTTTTCTCTACTTCCAGGCGCGTACATGCGGACATATTCACATTGTAACAGCCTATGCTCGAAGTATCGTGGTTCACTTTTCTTGATATCTCGCTTTAAATCTGAGAGTATGATTCACTGCGATACAATAACATTGTTAATATGGATGGAGACCTCCGCCTCAAATATGAAACTCATTGAATAACTTGTCTTCATTTTTGAACATTTTGTGCTCGTTCTCACAAGTGATGAGTCCGTCCGTTAAGACCATAAAAGAGCTTCTAAAGCAGCAGGGTTTCGATCAACCCCGACTTTTCAAATAATACTTCTCCACAGTCTCGGGTTTGACCGCACGAAATCCACAAAATTATGGACTCCAGATTTGCTATCATAGCTTTTCGTTGAAATCTTTATGCTCATGCCTCCCCCTATCGTCTTTTTCAGACCTCCGATTCATCGCAAGCCTACCTTGCCCGTTTAAGGTTGCGATTCTGTTTCGCAGATGAAAAGCGTTGTTCGTTTCAGGTTGGATCATCCGATAACCCGGTATTTTTTACATTCAATTGAGGCCATCAGTTTTTCTCTTCTATATGTACAACCTCTGCTTTATACAAATGATAATCAACGATGATCAATAATAATCGTTAGTTGTTGAACATCTCATCTTTTATACAAGAATTCACACTCCTATAAATAGTTTCAAACTCTGCATCTAGTTAGATGGAGATCAAAAAGAAGGGTCGGACGATTAAATTAGCGAGAGAGGGTCAAACATCACAGAGGGGCTATGTTTTTATGAAGGTATGAACCTTAATATATTGGATGCATCTACTACGTACAAACTTCAGGGCTCGGTGACATTCCAATTCATTTAATTGAATGTTCTGGGTTGTTCTATTTTCTTGTCATGCAATGACGGTCTATTCCTAAGTGTAGTGTATTGTATGTACATTGTTAAAAAGAATGATTGAGGATAGGTAGTGATATCAATACCCTTTTGAACTCCATCCCCTGATGTACATATATTCATAACCCAACGTCCGGCGTTACCTTTCCATCCGTGTGAAATTCATTCTTCCAAGTAAAATCCCCATGCGCCATACTGTCAATTCCCGCTTGCTAAAGTGATGTTGAAGAACGAATGAAACATATTCTTTGAGGTGTATTGTGAGGAAAATATTCGAAAAATCTAGAATTTTTGATGGAAAGCACTTCTAGCAACTTTACTCCTCAATCTCTTTCCAAAAATATACATGGGAATCGCAAATGCGGAAACTGCAAGGTTGGCAATTGCCACAGTGGTGAAAACACTCTTTGCACCACTTGCTTCAAACCATCCGTTAACAAAATCACTCATAACCAACGACAAAACTGCCTTGATAAAATTCATCGTAACGAACGCTTGTGGTGCCAAGCGATTATGACAATCCATAACATATGTAAACATACTGCTCGTCGCAAAGGGAACTGCAAAAGTCTGAACGCCCAAAAAGGCAATTGGGACATAGATGGATGCGCCTGCTGCCACGGAATATCCAAACCCAATATATGCAACAGTGGACAAAGAAGCCGCGACAAACATAAGCACGAGACGGAATTCGGGTTCGTAAACACCATTGTTGTGGCGTGTCATCCATTGGACGACGAAATCGGCGCAGTATCCGGAAACCAAGGTGCCGACGAGTCCAACGCCGAAGAGGGGAAGATTGGTAAGTCCGATGGCCGAAGTGGAGAGGTTGTATGGAGGCGCGCTGAATACGGTGTCTTGAAGTAAAGCAATCAGGGTTAATCCGGCGGCGTAGAATGAGTAAGTAAAGGCACTGAATATGACGGCGGGGAAAGTAACGAGCGGGATTGGTTTGGCTGCGAGTGCCCAGAAGCTAGCTTGTGAGATGCGACCGTTGAAGATGGAAAGGCGTTCTGTGAAGGATTTTTTCATATCTGGTAGGACAATTTCGTAGACTCGACCTTCGGTTTTATCGACGATGAGTTGGGTAGGGGGATCGGTTTGAGGAATGTAGAGAGTTTCGGGTACGAAGAAATACATGGCGGGGATGATCAGGGCGTATATGCAAGCGCAGATTCCAAAAGTAAATTTGAATCCTAAGGATTGGATAATGAAACTTGCGATGAGTTGACTGAAGAAAATTAGTATTCGAAAGCAACATGATCGTATTCCTACTGCAGATTAAACATACCCAAGCTTGACACCACCCATAACGAACAAATTCCATATACTCAACATCTTACCCTTTTCATGCACAAAGAAAATCTCGGAAACCGTAGCGCTGACGAGTGTCTCGAGGGGAGAAGCACAGAATCCTTGAACGGCTCGCATTATGGAAAGTGACATGAAACTATTGGAAAAGAAACCCCAGATATTGGTAGCTAACAATCCAATAGTAGATATGATGAAAACTGGACGCTTTCCCCATACTGCTGCTGCTGCGGCAGTAAAGAATGTACCGGAACCCGTTGTAAGTTGCATAATTCCGACAATGTTAAAGGAGACTTGATCTGTAGAGACATCGAAAGCTGTTGCTATATCTTCAGAACCGGTAGTAATCATTGGACCGAGACTATCAAGCTGTATTAGATTGGGCTACATATCTAACGGGGGTAGATTGTACATACGAGACAGTGACACCAGCAGTCAAGGCTAAGATGAGAAGAATGGCCATTTTTGTAGCAGTAGTCCTGACAACATGTTAGTGGAAAGACTTTCTAGTAATGGTAACATGCAAACATACCAATTGAGAGGATCATTAGGACTTTCAGAAGGCTGAGGATTGAGAACGATCTCACCCCTCTTCTTTGGCTCAACATAATCCCAATTCCCTTCTTTTGCTAATATAATGTTAGTAAATTCGGCTAGTTACACAAAGATTGTATACACTCACATGAACCGTCAGCTCCAGCAGTATTTTCACCAAGATTTACAGTTCCAGGAATGTTTGGATACCTAGGATCCTGAAGAACACCCCATCCAACCATTTTGACAGAATAACAGATGGATTTTCTTAACAAATAAAATAAAAGGAAACAAAGTATCAAACTTCAATCGAATCAACCGAATGATTCCAAGTATACGCAGCAAACAATAAAACAATAAAGAGAATGGAATTCTAAGGAATCGAAGAAAAGTCTTAACGGACTCGCCAGCGATGTGCCGAAGATGGATTGAGAAGAGAAAAGGAGGTAGGTAGAAAAGAATATTGATGAATGTACGGTGAGAAGAAAAAGGTTCCCATCACTGCACAATCGATCAATACTTAACAGAAGGGAAAAAAGTGGAAATAACTCCCAAAATCAACACCCATCGCTGTATCCCATGTGCCTTGCTCCAAGCTTTTCTCATCAATATTCATATAGATTCAATGATCCACAAGTTTCAGGCTGAGATTGACCACTGGTCTACATTGAGAGCGACGATAGCGGAGCCGCGGCGTCCCCATTTGTACGGGATGTGGACTTGGTGGACTTATCTATTCGATTGGGGGTTCTCAGAATAGCAATCTAAGAACGTCAGTCGTAGCGGCTGCCAAAAGAAACGGTTATCATGAGGATAACGTCGAAGTGACCAGGTTCATTGCATGATACTCGTCATTTGTAGCTTCAAGCATCGTCTGAAGTGAAGAAAACCTGCAAGGTATTGCCTGCTAGAAGATTTTTAGAAAAGGAAAGTAGAAAGAAAGAAGAAAGATGCTATATTTTTAACAATTTTTGTTTGGGAGACGTGGATCCGAAGTTTGAAGTATTGGAAAGTGCAATTGCTGACGAGGCAATGGTGTTTGAAAAGATAAGTTGACAGCTTGGCGGTGATTTGAAAACAAAGTACTTGTAAGCTTCACGGGCTTTTAGATTAGATTGAACCAATCGGCTTCAGGCTTTCGAAAAATAAGGACGAATAGATGTCCCCATTTAGTACTACAAGAGACCCACGTTTCAGAAGTCAATGCATTTTTTTTTTTTCGAGTACCTGCTCGGTATCTATTGTCAAGGTATGCACAGACATCACACCGACTTTGGGAAAGTAGATAAGAAATGAGCATTCTAGAACTCATTGATATCGTCAAGAGGGATTGGGCAATGTTAAATTGGAGGTTCAAAAGAAAATCTTGGTAAAATATCTCAAAACAAGAACCCAAGGCAAAATGGAGAAGGAATGATTTATAGCGAGAACCCAAAGCAAGGGGACCCGAAGCAAAAGATATACAAAAGTAAAGGAGTTTAATGAACGATATCTATTCAGCAAATTTGTTGAAGCATTAGCATCCAATAGATTTATATCTACCCCAGCGGACCCATTAGTATAAATGAAATAATATGTACAGGGCAAATTTAAACTATTTCAGCAACAAGGAGTATAAGAAGTAAAGTCATGCTTAAATCTTCAATCGTACTTGGTGCTGTACTTAACCCATCAACTCTGTCATTTCGTCCATCGAATCTTGATCTCAAGAATTTGACCATATAATTCACCCGGTATATCGATAATGAATTACCCCGACTCCCATGACGATCCGCCTAGAATCCTTTGTTTTATTGTCTGCCGTCATCAACTAAGACGATCGCTTATCATATAATGATGAAGGGGCAAAATGTTTTGATACACTTGGTCACTGGCGCCGCAAACCGGAAACCGGATTGCGTAAGGCGACATCGTAATTTCGTGTGACATGTCGTCCGATCATATTGTTCGCGAGAGGTTATAGAGGTTTTTGAGCGTAAACCAATGTATGTGGATAGTACGAGTGTATTCTTCGATCTCGAGCCGCAACACGAACTTGAGCACTATGCATACGTCAATCCTCTTGAACTCCAAATGACCTCTTCGAATGGAAAATGCAACTTACCAGAACAATTGAACTTCAGGTAAAGTCATCTATTCAATTCATCAGTTTCATATCTCAAGTGACGACCATTTCCCTTTTGAAGTTTCATGTAATAGGACCGAACTCACCCCCATTATATTTGTAAGAAGTTGTATGCAAAATCCTTCTAATCCCACATCAAATTGTAACAAATTCCATTTTCCTAGCTCTTGTAACTTCGGATCGCTTGACCATTCTCCTAATGGCGTTTTATATGTTTTTTCATGAAGGTTGACGAACCCAGCTTGGGCTATTTTTGAGCTCATTGTTGGGCACAGATCTAATGATTGTCCGGTACGTTTTCCAGCCTCATTGAAAAGCTATTTGAAGGCCGTCACAAGTTAGTAGTCGTACATTAACTTGGGAAAAGAAATAACTTGGATGAAAAATCTTGATATCTATATACCTCAGAGAACTTATACAATGGACTGTCTTGTGGTAAAGTGTTGTCATCGCAATGTATATATAATGATGGTTCTAGGTGCTGAATATACCCCCCCGGTTTTAAATGTCTGATAATGATTAGAGCTAAAAGAACTATACATTGCTTGTTATTTGTATGGGGCCTTACTTGAAAGCTTGTGCGTACAGTTTGTCCCAATCGGCGACGCTGCCCAAAAGCGAACGAATATGTATGAAATCAAAGTAATTTGGCGGGTACGTCCATTCTTCTGTGCAGTCATCTATCTCGAACCTGGAGAACTTTGATTAGCCGCTGTGAATACACGGATTATTGCGATTGTCAAATACTTTACCTGCAGTTTGGAGGAACCACTAGGGGTGTTCAAGTCAGCGCCTGTACAACGAATAAGGCCTTAAAAGCGCAAAGTCATGAAGTCGCGAAATATGATGAATTCAGAAAGGTGGATGATTCGTGGACGAGAAACTGGCTCAATTTATAAGAAGAGAGCTACTTACTGTCGGGTTGTATTGGTGATAGATCTGTCCCGATAACCGACGTATTTGGAAATAGGTCAGCAAAGTCAATTGCCCATATTCCCGTACCTGTTCCAAGATCTAGAACACGCTTTATGCCGCATTAGTTCCTATGTAAATTGTTCTGGAGGTCAATGGTATCTACCTCGACGTCATCCGGTATTGGTGCCATATACAAGGAGCCATCCAACATTGCTAGATATCGTCGATGACTTGAACCCGATTAATACACTCCTCTGTATGTCTGTAAACTTCGAGTTACCTAATGTCTATTTGTTCACTTTGCACCTCATCATTGGGTTGCCTATCTAGTATTAGATCTCAAAGTTTATTGAAATTTGGAATCAAACAATTGAACAGATGAAGGCAACAAGTGAACACTTACCAATAAGCTCCTTCTCTATATGCCTGATATCTTCTACCGTTTTCCATTTTAAAAGCCATGGCACTCGAATCTATTGAATAGGTATCTCCCGCTCTATCGCTGTCCATCGTTAACTGCTATTCGTTTGCAATCCTTCACGGTGTTGGCTTTGACAACTTAGAAACGTTGCAACTGACAAATCATCTTCGGAAGAAGAATAACTACGAGCGGTAAGGCTGACGTCCTAAAAATGAGTCCGATCTATTAGTATGTCATACGTGTATGTGAATACCGACATCCTGGACGGTACTTGCGCCGAAGTGATCGTACCTCTTCTATATCTACAGTCTCCGAATTTTCCAATGCCATGATTTTCGTCGAGTGCTACAGTATTCGAAAATCAAAGGCAGATATGGTAGTTTGTGACAGCAAGTATGTCGTGCGGTACTGGAAGAATTTGCAACACAGATTTTAGGAAGATCAATTCGACACGAGACAAATTCGACGAGAATGGGGAAACCGTCAAAATCCCAAGAGACGAATTCCCGGGTCGTGAGCCATGCCTTAAAATCTCACTGACCAGGGGATTGCTAATTTGAGCTCGGGTAGGGAATTTCTGTGGGAATGCTAAATTGTATGCAGCGAACCTGAAAATGAACTCTGATTGATGCGTTGGCATAGTTCAAGCCTCCTAGTATATATGAGATTGCAAGGTATCATTCGATGGTCTCATGGTAAATTGGGGGAGAAGCTAATCGACCAGCCAGCACAAGTTATTAAGGATTAGTTCTTTGGGATGAAGGGGAAGATACCAGAAGGGGGGATTTACTTGGAAGTTTGGGGTCGTTCACAGCTTTATCCTAGTCATTTCATGCATTGACCCATTAAAAGAGAATAAGCCGACCTTCCCGGTTTGCTGGGTCAGCCGTCTCCAAAGACTTGGGTTCATGATCATTAATAAAAGAAGTAAACCTCCTACATGCTACATCTTGGCCAATGTCGGAACGGAAGTGTATGGATGTTCCATATCGATCGGAGATACTGCTCTGCCCAGACTCCAGAGCAGAACCTCTGTACACATTACCTAGTACGCACATACATACACCAAAAACTCTCAACACATTATTTCTGCATCTTTCTTGCGAATTATACATGGTTCTCAGGGACAGGACTCCACTGAAAGCTGCAGAAGAAGTAAAGATTTCCGACGAGGAATATAAGTTAATTTGTTTGATTGCGTAGTTGTTCAACCAAACGATTTGATAGTTCCAAATGCGCATCTGCCGCTGGTAATTCATGCACCAAGCCCGAGAGAGGGGTAAGATAGACATACATATCTCTTGCAGCACCAGAGTTGGTTGTTTTTCTTCCCGGAATACCCCTTCCTCCCAACAAAAAAATGTTATACCAAATATGCAGCATAATTCGATCACAACCTTAGTACCCGTCAACCGACCTACGGGAAATCTAAACTTTAACCATATTGTCGGAAATTGATGGGACTTGGGCTTAGCGGGACTCTTCATCGTCTGAGACATTATTGGAGATAATCTTTGAGTTTGACATCGGGATCTTCAATCTTAGGAAAAATATCGACATCCACGTATACTCAGGTGAGTAATTCTTACGAATAACCTCAATTATAGTCTGGGCTCCTCCGAATGAAAACTCTGTTAAGTTGACGGCCAACTAGGTGGAGGTATGCCCGCTTCCGCCCCTGCTTGAGTCTTGTGGCCGCGCGCGAGCCATTCATGCATACTATATGCATCGGGTAGTTAGGGTATACTCCGAACCGAAATTTGGTAAACTTGTACTCAGTTCAGACAAGTGCTGACAACTTTTAAATTCTTTCACTTCCAGAAGGATTCTAAAGCTCGTCTTTCAACGTACCTCTCCAATGGGATCTCAATCTAAATGGTCCGTTGTAGCATTCGGGAAACTGTGAATCTTCGATGACCGATGATACACGTTAGTCCGGAAAAACGACCAGTACAAACCTTTGCAGATGAAGGCAGCGGAGACTGTATTGATTAGGAGTGGGGGCCATTGGTCAAACTTGCATGCCAACCTTACCTTTGCATCCGAAATATTCATTACGGCAGTCAAAATGCTAAGCAGAAGTTGACGAGGGCTGGCCCTTCACGTTGAAATGGTCTGATATTCCAAATACCCAAGACTAGTTCATCAATGGTATCGGTGTTATCGTCATGTTATTGTGAGTACTAATGATATGTGAGAGTCAGTTGATATGTCAAACAACCACAGAGTAACGTTACACAGCAGTTCCTCCTAACTATATCAAATAATCTCTCACTGGATATTTACAGCTGCCTACCGTGATGAGTCGCGTTTGTGCTAAGAACTGTATAGGTCAATGGTGCCATGGATTTGGATGGAACCCCGTCATATTACATATTTCCATGTGGAGTGTATCCATTTTCAATCTTCAAGCTTTCCAAGAGCGCCCCGTCCCGGTATGGTACGATGATCGTTCCAAACAGCTGGATCTTCATGTTTGCACTATTAGTGCCGTCGCTATTCCTATTCCTAATGTCTACAGATTTGGTACCCAACAATAAGGTCGGCCATCTGTTAGGAAAAGAACATTGTTGCTGACATTACTCACTAAGCATACAAAACTCATCCGGGATCACTCTTAACATATCATTCTCGAGTCTTCAGCCAATCTAAATCGTTCAAATAGAAATCACAGCGGAGAAACTACTTCCGAAACTGGATATAATTGGGATTTACAGCAGTCAGTGAGTCTCGCGGGGACGTCAATCCTCCCCGAGAGTGGGCAAAAAACAAGGGTGATCATGATGAAGTGTCTAATATCTACAAATCAACTTCGTGACTCCACTTATCATGCACTCACTGCCATAAAGATTCAGAGGTCCGAAATTCATCCAATGTTCGAGACATGATACCTGTGCCTTCCTCCGGCCTTGACTGGATGGACCTTACCGAGTAACCTGTCTTGCTTCTTCAAAACACTCGACTGCGAGCTCGAGATGGACGATCTTTGAAATCTCGTATACTATCAAATAGTAGTGAGGCAATCTCACAATTCGGAGGATTCTCTTGTCAAATAAGCATTTCTAGAAATTGTAGCCTAAATGGGACGATCACGCAGAATATTGCACTTCTCTCTTAAGGGATACTTCTAATCAATTCGCCGAATACCGCTACTAGGTTCGCCTTGTTCATTCTATCTTCGTATTGCCAAGATTCCATTGTTTCAGAGCCATTTTCTGCAGCTAAAACCGCCAAGTAGCCTCTTTATTTTGACACACCCGAAGCCACTGCTGCCCAGGAACCAAGCTAACTAGAAAAGACGATTCGTATTCAAGACGGTTGGCTGACTGAATATATATATATATATAGACTCACTTAGATTCTGTACCAAGGACCTCAAGCGGTGAAAAACACCGCAGCATCTTGAGTGCCAAATTTTGAGACATAAACTCAGGTCAGACGAAAGGAAGTTCAACATCTAAAGCAACTAGGTAATGACGAAGCAAACCAAAGAGATTTTCGAGCAAATTCTATGAGAGCAAACTAGTCTTCGGATGGGGACCTGCCAATATGCAATTTGTGGAATGCTTGGTCTTGAACATAAAGCTCTGAGCTTGGGGTGGTCATTACACATTTGACCCATTAATTAGAAGCCCGCTTGAACCAAGCAGGGAGAAGAATGATGCTTCATTATGGTCAACTAAAGTAACAAGAATAGGTTTTAATACGGCACGAACTACCGCGGAGCAACTTGCAACCCTACGTACTTGTCCATTACATGAATCTTGACACCAGGACACTCTTACTACAAGTGAAGTTCATCTTCGATTCGCGATACTGTGGAAAGACGGGAAATACTATATCTTCTTGACATACTTCCTTACTTGAAATAAAGGATTTTCAGAGGCTTCAAGTCACTATATTCAGCGGAGCTAGACAGGCAAATCGAAAGATAGGTCGCCGACGTTCCCTCGAATTGAAAATCTAAACATACACCGCGACAGCCTTATATTTCAACTTGAATATACATAAACAATAGATCTAAGATAATCGCGACTCTAGACCTTGAGAAGCTCAGCAGCCAGCCGTCGTCCTCATTGAGAAATTATATGCCAGGAAACAACACCTAGCTTGGTTCAGGAGCATAACTTCTTTTGACATATCATGCTACACCCAAGGCGGACACAGAATTTATAAAGGTATTGACTTTTGAGTCTGCTATACTTCACCAGAAAAAGAAATTGGATCCCAGGAGACCCGAGTACATTTTCATTAGAACTTTGGGGAGGTGAATACGTTCGCACCAATCAAGTGGATTGTTGTTGAGCTGCAGCTAGTTAATGGAGACGTGGTCGCATGATTCTCACATTTGCAGAAGTTCCCATGGAGGATTAGTTGGTGATCTAAACTTCAGCTCGTGCGGGGAAGAAACATTCCTAGCGTCATATATTCCATATTGGTCCATGGATAGGCAGGAAAAGTAATTCATCTACCAACCCATCATTATCGTCAGCTAAAGGAATTCAAACATGACAATACTCTGAGAATATGAAAGTTCGGTCTCAAAGGTACGGTCAGTATGCAATGACAGACTGGAACTAGAATGAAGAAGTATGAGATACGACTCATACGATGCTATTTAGATGCAAGTGCGCATATCACTACTAGAGTGAGGAAAGTAATTGCCATACACAAATCATGAGAAATCAAGTGGTTTTCAATGGGCAATAGACTTATTTATCTCTTCATGTGATGATGTAGTATCAAGATAAAGAATCATTTCTACTTCTTTTCAAATAAAATATGCGGGTCCGTCAATAAGAATAATCTCAAATCTCTTCATTAATATCTTCCTCTAACTACAATTCAAGCATTGGGATGAAAGTGCCACTTTCCAGGATTCCTGCCAGCCAGATGATCATCCAATATTTTATTGAATGCATCTACATCCAAACCTCCTTCAAAGACTTTGAAGCCAAGCGTCTTGATCTCTCCAGAGATTATCCAGCTTGGCAATAGCTTGAAGAATTCCTTGGAGAATTCCATATGCATTTGAGGCAAACCAAGTGTCTGAGCAATATCATAATTTCCGGAAGACGGTTGCACGCGTAACAGTGTTATGATCTTGCCTCTCTTCTTCTCAGATAGCAAAGAAATGGCAAATGAATGCTCACGGTTGATAGGATCATAAACGTAAATAATCTCATCACCGACAGCCTCTTGAACACGTGCCTTGACCTCCGAGTCTGTACCATGACGATCGATAACATGGGTTGCCCCATAGGATTTTAGTTCATCCGTGTTTGATTTTGACGCGACCACAACAATCTTTCCAAAGCCAGTGATTTTGCCGACTTGGACGGCGAATTTTCCGCAGCTAGTTCCTCCTCCAAGAATCACTATGGCCTGAGATGAAGCATTGAAGGTCTTGTTGTCTGCCCACGGAGCTGGGAACCCAAAAGATTTATCGGACCAGAACGATAGAGCAGAAGCAAATAAATTTACTGGAATTGTTGCTGCTTCATCATCGGTGATATTGGATGGTACTTTGGCAAAACTTCCAACTTCTAAAAGAGCATATTGTTGGGATGCTTGGCTATCGACCCCAAACTTAGGGTATCCGAATACATGATCGTTGAGTTCGAAGCCGGAGACTTTATCGCCTTTGGCAGTGATTACACCGGCAACATCGTTGCATAAGGTCGTAGGAATGGGAAGTTGAAAGAGATTTATATCTCGACTTTTGGCATCATGTGGATTTACTAGAACTTTTGTTAGCTCAGTTTTGTGGCTTGGTTTCTGAAATCTTACTGCCAACAGATGTTGTCTTAATAAGAACCTCGTTTTCCTTGGGGGTAGGAATAGGTCTTGTGACTTTCACCACTGGCTTGCCAGTCTCTTGCACGACGAGTGATTGTTGTGTTGATGCCATTGTTGCAGTTTAGATTCTTGCTGTCTTGTTTGATTCTGTACCTTCTACAAAGGCTCACTATGGGATTACTTATATGCAGAACCAGAACGCCATATTCTCTGATCACAAATCAAGAAGGATCAACTGATTTGTGATCATACTTCCGCCGTCTGAGTAATGTAGCCCACCAGCGAATCGTACATGTTTCCGCCA
Organism: Botrytis cinerea B05.10; assembly: GCF_000143535.2. Lineage (NCBI taxonomy): Eukaryota > Fungi > Ascomycota > Leotiomycetes > Helotiales > Sclerotiniaceae > Botrytis > Botrytis cinerea. Next base: position 559,603 of record NC_037319.1, on the reverse strand, counting down.
GCAACTACGAGCTAAGATATATTGAGCTGACAGCAACCTACAACTAACTCTCCTACGATTGCGACATTAGAATCCTTATAACGAATGATGATTTATCAGCAAACCTGACAAATGCGGGGGCGGGTTTGACCGGGGAGACGGGAAAGTGGGGGCCTTTGTACCAAATTCCTCCGTGCTTAGTAATCAAATCTTAATTCTTTGATAGTCTCATGTATATGCACCTTCATCCTCTATGTTCTATCTCCTTCGATTATTCCTTCTCATGCTTCACTCAACGCAAGTCAAACCGCCATTCAACCATCTCATCCCATTTTCACTTGACATACCTAACCTCAAGATACTAACAACTTCTCGACAGTCTCAATATGCGGTCCGGTGGAGGTAAAAATGGACAGGCGCTATTGTCAAAACTTGAAATGTAATACGAACACAGGTATGCAGGAGAGAAATGTACAGACGATGCGAAAAAAATGAACTGATATCGAGCAATCACAAAGATGAAAGACGTAATGGATTATGGATTGCGAGGCTAGTATCAACGACTCACGGAATGATCAATGTGTAATAAAGCAACTTATTCGCAAACATCCCTCATGCCCAGCTCAGATCATCAATCTTCTTGTCGTTCAAACATTTCCCTCACCCCTTCGTACCTGTTAAGCAAGCTTCCATCAGGATGACAAGCTACGGCGAATCCTTGAGTTCCGAATTTCAAAACCGGCTTCTTATGCAAAAGTTCTATTGGTCTCTGGGCCCAGAAATATGAGTCCGGCATCGAAACTTGCAAATTTTTCGGAGGCGTAACTATGACCTTCTCCATCTGCTCCCCAGTATAGAAACTACTCACAACCCAAGAGACATAAGCCAGGTTGACATCAACTTTTTGCCAATAGTTTGGATTGCGCTCAACTTGCTGGTAGTATAATGATTTCGTTCGCTCGGCATCATCGATTTTTGTTTGAAGCTCCCGAGCCAAAGTCTTCACATAGGTTCGAAGCTTCGTCTTCAATAATTTCAGATCATGATCGCTTTTTGTATGGTCGTACTCATCTTGACAAGGATTTTGAAAACCAAATGTGACTCCATCAACAAATTCCGCATTGATTGGCAAAATACGTGCAACTGGTTGTTGGTCTGGACTCCAGTTGTAATTCTCCAGTGAATTCCGACCGACCATCAAGCTCAGGCGTTTTAGACTCGGGCATCTAGTTTCGAGTACTTCCCATAACTCCCGTTTCCCTCCATAAAATGGTTTGGGATATATCAAGCGGAATGTGTGCTGTAAAGCAATGCTCTCAACCATAGATAGATCCAAAGTAGTAAGATTCCACTTCCAAAGTATACCTGTCACCTTGCGAAAGTATGCCGTCATCAATGTATCCTGACGAAAGTCCATGTATCCTTTGCGGTCAACCCGGATCTCGCAATCCACAGTCTGATTTTTACGAAGTCCTACAGCCTGTAAGTTGAGATCGCATCTCTGGACCGGAACGCTGACGTTCATCTTGGAATATTTTTTCATAAAAAGCAAGTGTGATTCTCGACAGGCATAGAGTAAAGGGATCGGAAGTTTGGAAGCAATGGGACCATGTTGTCTTATATGACATGTTAACTCTACCACATGATTTGGGCTCTTTTTGGGAGGCTTCCAATATTTTCGGTCGACGTAAAGTTTGACATCTCGAGGATTGCAGTGCAAAGCAAAGCCCCAAATCATGTGTCGAATCTCGGTAGGAAGTTTAGAGAACGAGGTGAATGATTCCAAAATCGGTACAATCTCCTCATTGTCCATAGGCCAGGCTATTTGAATAGGAATTGTTGGAAGATCGTGATAAAACTTAATCTCGGAGATTTGCCATGTTTCTATACTTGTTAGTCAATGTTGATAATCTTTGCGTGTAACTCACTTGGACAATATATAAGTCGATTTTCAAGCAAAGCCTGCTTCTCCTGTACTCCGCTGTCCTTTGCTTTGACCTTCACATCTGACAGATCACTTATTTTTTCGTCCCGCCATCCTATTCTTAATTGATGTCTTGGTCGATCTGGGATTTTGGAAATACCTCTTGAAAGATATTGAGCATATTCTTCTACAGTCGAAGTAACCATTGCCGTGAGATCGCGAAATCCCTGCCAATCAAGGTATTCTTGGTAAAGTGGAGATTGTTCCATGGCTCCGATTAGTTATAATCTTTGCTTCAAGGCCTTTAAAAGTTTGTCGTGATTCAAAATTTGCTGGCTGAAATTGCTGACCTTTAAATATTGACAAAGAAGACGAGGAGAGATTGTTCAGAACATACAAAAATTTTCTGTGGCAGTACTAGGTAGATAAGTGAATATTGAATTTTCTGAGCGTAGCATACCTGGAGTTCGTTATTACTAAAAATAGTGAATACCTCAAGGCCCCCGACCCTACAGCTCAAATGTACAGCTAGTACCTGAAAAGGTCTTTCGTCCATGATGCAAAGTTTCAGATGCCCTACATGATTACGGCTCAAAATCCTCTGATAACTTTACCGGTTACAGTATGTATACTGCCTAGCGGTCAATACTGCATCAGACGATGAAAATTCTATGTTGATATACTTCAAAATTCAAAAGCTAGCTTAGCAAGCCTACGTGAATCACTTGCAGCATTCATGTGGCAGGAAGAAATAGCACTGAATTGAAAGAGTTTATGGCTGATATCTTGGCCAGAAATTAAATCGGGTTGCTAGCAAGTAAGACATCATGCCTTTGAGAGGTTTTGATTGCCTCATAGGAGCTCAAACCAGCGAGTTGAGCCTTCCATTCCCCTGTCTGACAAACTATTTTCTTGCAACACTTCCGCGAAATTAGAAATTGATGATTCATCAAACAACCAGGTGTTCTATCCCACAGAGGCATCTCATTTAGGTACTGGGTGGGTACTGGGTGTTGTTTTGCGTGAATTCTTGGTTACCGTAATTAGAAGTGATCAAATTTTTGAAACGATGAATGGAAGGCCGAATATAATCAGCGCAGAATGAGATGGAGTCGACCCTCACGTACAAGGTTTGGTTGAGTTGATAGACTTGTGTTAATTCATAGGTGGCCAGCCTACGACTACCTATCTCCGTTTCTCTCTTGTTTCCTTTTAGCTGATTCGACCTCTTTAACTTTCTTCTGGCTTCTCCATCGTATTCCGGATCTCATGATTATTATCAATACTGGACCGTAGATCACAAATAGAAGAGCAAGAATCGTATACGACCACTGTTGGATTGTCAGTACATTTCTTTTCAATATTCCCGTGAAAAAATGATAATTCAGTCGCTCTATTAGGTTTAAAAGAATATTAAACTTACTCCAGTACCAATAGCATTGACCATAGGGACAATAACCGCAGTCGCAATCGCTCCCAGTTCACATCGCACCACATTATTTGCAGCTGTGGCAATAGCTGGTTTACCAGGATAGATATCCACCATCAAGATATTGAGAACTTGAAAGCTTGCAACTAGGGTATACCCTATCACAAACAATAATATCACTGGACCAGCAATACTAACGTGGTGACCCATGACCCAACCATAAGCAATTATGGCCAAAGCACCGAGATAGAACAACGGGAGTGAAATTTCTAGTCGCGCTCTCTCGATTGGAAAATTGGTGAGATCCATTTGTCGATTTTTGATGAGTGGAAATTTATGGATCTTGGCATATCGGCGATAGTTGAAGTCTACTATCTTGCCAGTAGTAAAAGCAGAGACAAGAGATCCTGCACCGACAGGAATGAACATCAATGATACTTTTAGCTGTGAGAATCCATACAAAGAGCCGAATTGTGACGAAGCGCCTGTAGAAATTGCATAATAGCAAGCCAAACTTATACCCGCAGCGCCTAGTAGTAGTCCTGCTTCTTTATCCGCAAGAACTTTGAGTGTAGAAAGCGGATTTGGGACCTGTAGCTTGTAGTTCTTGCGTAGGGCTGTAAGCTTCTCTGCATCCAAGGGAATTCCCTTCTTACGACGATTCGAATGTCGTATATGGTCTGTAATATTCATGCAGAGAAATGGTGGTGGTATTGAACCATCGTCAACTAGATTTCGGCAAGTTTCCGGAAGAAAGAGAATAAGGGGTATAAAGACAATGCATGAATATATTAAGAGAAACCAAAATATCCAATGCCAACCTGCATATTGCCCCAGTATTCCTCCAATGATAGGAGCAACCATAGGGCCAAGAATACTACCAAGAGAAGCCCATGCAACGTAAGTACCACGTTCAGAAGAAGTGATAATGTCACCAACTAAACCATTAGCAAGAGCTACTGTACCACTACTTCCTGCACTTTGTAAGCAGCGTAGGGCTATCAACGCCGGATATGAGTTTTGAAGTCCAAGACCGAGAGTTGTGAAAAAGTAAATGATAAAACAAATGATATATGCAGGACGTCTTCCAGCTTTATCTGATAATCCCGCAATCATCATGGGTGCTAAGCCCTGAATAACCTAGAGACTGATTAGAATACTACAAATAAAGAGGGAAGACCGAATACCACATACTAAAAACAAAGTAACCGTAAGACTGATTTTTGCATCTGATACATGAAGATCTTTCGCAATTTGACTGAGGGATGGATAATATATGCTCGTTGACATGGGAGAGAAGAGGCTTGCCATGGACCCGGTAAGGACAATCATCTTCTTTTGAGAGACAGTAAAAACACTATATGGAACATCTGATACTGCATTAGGTTGCGTGTTTTCGACCGTTCCTGAAGGTGGCTCGAGTACTCCATTATCAATGGTTTTGATCGAATTTTCAACACCGATACCGCTATGAGGCTGCACGTACGTGATGTCGGGAGGGTTGGGGTTCTCTTGAGGGTTGGGGTTCTCTTGAGGGTTGGAGGGTTTCTGAGCACTAATCTCGGGAACAATATCAAGTTGACTAGTAGATGAGATTTCGGATTCTTTCTCCATTGTGGAACCTAGCAATAGTTCTAATAACCACCGAATTGTACAACCAGAATGTGTTGAGCTTTATACAACTTCTCATGACATCCAAAACGGCGAATTTTGACCGTCTATTACCGGATTTAAATGGTTATCTCCAAAGATTACAGGGGCAACGGAGCCGACCAATTGCGACACGTTGATCCAACAGAAATTCGCATGCATCATGACTAGCGACTGGCGACTGACCAAGTGCAAATCTCGAAAGTTAAGGATGACAATGGTACTCGAAGATAGTAGTGTCGTTTCCCTTCAAGAAGTAGCAACATCAAGAAGAACCCCCATTCTAAGCTTGAGCCCTGCCGATAACACACATGCAGGCACAATCATGCAGCAATCTCTCTGGGACAACTTCTCCGCATTTTTCCAAGCCGTTGCCCATACTAGGTGTGCTCAATGCGCATCGAGAGGTTCATCAGACGCAATGCCCCATACATGGTATAGATTCTCATCTTTGAGGAGTTTCTTTTTGAAAACGGCCTGTATGTAATACTGTGATACCAAACCATAGAGACCCATCGTCGTGGCCGCATAAGCCGTCGTGCTGTCCGGGCACTAAAACACCATGCTGTGATTGGTGTTTGCGGAGCTGTGTGGTGGATATTGCTGTCAAACTAGCTGCAGCTACCCAGCCACCAGCTAAAAACTGTCTGCTTCTCATCTCCCCCGCGAACCAGAAAACTGTCATGCTTGGTTCTAGGTTTCTGTGATTATACAATCCTGTAGTATGATTCTATATTCTCAGAGATATCAATGAATTATCAAAAGCTTCATTTTCTAAAGAATTATTGTTTCTAACAGTTCTGCCCTGCTAATTGGCTTCACCGCGTTGGTTACCTAGCGAACCCATCATAATTATTTACAACTTTGTGCGATAAGCACATTTTCGCAGTCGAGATCCTTCCCAGCCGCCATATTATATTCTTCCAGAACAACATTTCTTCCGCACTCTCCTCTATTTTCGATAGCCGTCTTGAATGCCACAAGATAACAATCATCTCGAATTACTCTACGAATTTTGAAACTATCTGCTGTTAGGCGGCTGATCCGCCCGTCGCAATGGCGACTGATGATCTCTCTCCACCGGGGAGCAGTACATATTCATCAAGTACAATGTATGTTGGAGATGGGACATGGGATGCTACGAAAAATGATTTCCTATTGCCCAATTTGATGGGCTTAAATTTCGAGACGATGAGATATAATGGTGAGTGAATCTTTGTCGGCCTCCAGTTTGTTGAGATTGCGATGAATGCCAGAGCTGACTGCAAATAGGAATGGGAAATAGATTCGCAACAATGCCTGGATACAAAGGATTAATCACAGCTCATGGTGTCATCGCTGCAATAACTTTTCTATTCATCGTACCTGCGGCGGTATTTATTGCGAGATTTTACGGTCGAGATATACGAAATGCGATCCGATATCACATATATTTACAAATCATGACGCTTCTTCTATCAACAGTTATCTTCATACTTGGATGGATGGCAGTAGGCAATGCGCGAAGTTTAACGAATCCTCATCATGGTATCGGATTGGCAATCTATGTTCTCATCTGGGTACAATTCTTATCGGGCTGGTTGACACATAATTCAGAAAAGAAACGAGTCTTGAGAAGGATTCCATTGAAGGCTGTCTTACATCAATGGATAGGTCGCGTAACAGCACTTCTTGCAATTGCGCAAGTACCTTTAGGATTGACTTTATATGGATCACCAAAATACCTCTTTATATTGTTTGCGGTCTGGATGGGTTTCTTGGTATTGCTATACTTTATTCTGTCGTACAGGGCACTCCAAGCGCTCCCCGAAGTACTACGAGAAGGAAGTCGACATGGCGAGGTAATTCAAGAGAGAAGGAAAAGTTCTTTCGGTATAGGCATACTTGGTCCATTACTCGCAGGTGCCGGAGCTGCCGCTCTACTCGGAGATCGAGATCGAAAGAGGAGCAGAAGTAGGAGTCGCAGTCGCAGTCACAGCAGAATTCGAGAAGTCATACCTTCCCGCAGGGGCTCCAGATCTCGACGAGGATCAGTAAGTTACGTGGAAGAAGAGAAATATGAGTCTAGGAAAAAGGAAGACGGTGGCGTTATGAATTCATTATTCAAGGGTGCGGCAGTTCTTGGAGCTGGTGCGCTCGCCAAGAGTTTCTTCGATCGACGACAACGAACAAAACATGAGGATGAATATTCTTCTGTTGCTCCGGATACTCCAGGTAGAAGACAACATAGACGCAATGACAGTGAATATAGTGATTCAACTCTCACAACTGAACGAACGGACCGTTATGAAAGTCGCTCCGTCTTACCTGGACCTGGAGCTCCAATAGCTGCTGCGGCTGCTATTAGTGCTGGAAAAGCACGTCCAACAACTCCAAGACCCGTAACGCCCGTAACTCCTAGACCAGTACGAAGTCAGGCCGGCCGAGCTCATAGTTTTGATTCTATGAGTTATTCCTACGACTACGGATCTGGTACTACCGCTAGCCCATCTAGAAGACCACAAGAAAATAACGGATTGCGAAATGGACTACTTGCCAGTTTGGGAATAGGCTGGTTTACCAAGAAAATGAAAGATCGTAGAGAAAAGAAGGAGATGGACCGTATCGAACGCGAAGAAGATGAAAGATATGAACGAGAGAGAGCTTCTCGGCACATTAATCAAGGTTCACATTTGACAAGCGACGCATTTCCACCAAGACCTCACATCATGCAAAGCTCAATTGAATCGTCTGAGCTTTCATCACTTGTCGATCCTTATCCTGCCCCTAGAGCAACAGTATCAGTACCAGCTCCAGTTCCGGTAAATATGGGTCAATCTCGCTCCAATCATGATGTCGTTACAGAAACAGTATCAATGCCTCCTATGCCCACCGATCCACATGGTGTTCTTCATCAACCTTCCGATAGTGATATTACTCCAACCCCTGGTCGAAGTCGTCGCCGATCATCTATTCGAAGAGAGGAAGGAGAAGCTGCCGCCGCCGCCGCCGCTGCTGGGGCTGCCGGTCTTGCCGCAGAAGAAGAACGCCGTCGTCAAAGGTCCCATTCTAGATCGGCAGTTGCAAGCCCACCTGTCAGTGTTAAAGTCAAAATGCACGGAGACAAAGACCGTAACGTCACTTTAAGACGTCTTACAGAACAAGAAGCTGCGGCAGAACGTGCTTCGAGAAGAGCCCGAAGTGGCCAAAGACGTTCTCGAAGGGATTCAACAAGTGATTTCAGCGATGGCGAAGTATCCTCTAGATACAGACGGGAAGCGGAAAAGAGAGCTGAAAGACGAGCTGAATCGGTAGTTAGAGATAAACGTGAAGAAGCTGGTATTCCACCACCACCAATTGGTCCTCTTACACCACCCAACCCTGCATTTGCAGGCGGGAAAAAACCCAAAGATTCAGGTTACTACTCTGGACGACCACAGAGTTCTGGTAGACCACAAAGTGCTGGGAAGTTAGACCCAAGTGTTGCTGGAGGAAGCATATTCGACGCAGGAAGGAGTAATATGTCGGAAGATACTCACGGTACATGGAGTGCCATGAGTCCAGATTCTGGTACTGATCATGCGAGAGAAAGGCGACAAAGGAGGAGAATGGAGAGGCAAAGACAAAGTGTAGGAGCTGGAACGGCTGGCACAGTTGATTTTACTTGAGCTTTGATCCTCGAGTTGTATTATTGTTTGGTGTTCGGAGTTGGCAAAACAGGGGTGGTCTATGTGCTTTTTTATTGATGAAGAGATAAAGTGGATGTGATGGCAAAACGGAACGATATGTATGAAGATGTCGGTTTATGTTCAAGGCTTTTGTATATGGCTGATGCGATTATGAATGAAGACAGGATGGGATGGGATATGATATGATATGATTTTTCCCCGAGGAAAATGCTCAAATATGTGGTTAGGATAAGCGAGAAATTTCGCATAGATACCTGGGCACTACGTACTTTTCCTCCATGTTATTTTAGCCTTTTTTTTTTTTAACTTAATTGATATTTATAATATTGTTAATGGTCCTGTTCCCATGAGACTGGTTGCAGTTTGGTGGCATCTTGAATGATGAGACAGACTCTTAGACTTGGAATTGCTTTGGCAAAGTCTAAGGATCAGATTTTCCGATTGTGGGGTTATTTGAAGGGCTGTATGGATTGAGGTTAGCTGTTTGCTACGCTTTTTCTTCTTTTTGAAATGGGAATGTAGTTTTGGATAAGTGTCCAGGTGAATTATGAATTTAAAGGGGGAGGGTACTCCTCATTTTCGGCTTCATCTTCTTTTGAGTGGGTATGAATGTAAGGGGTGTTAAACTAACATCTTGCTTGGATATACATTTTCGATTGGCTGGCTTGGCTGATTGTTCAGATGCCTCTCTAGTGGCGATGAATTGTGATAATCATCTCAATAGTCTTCAATTTTGTGCAAATTCGTTTAACCCTAACAATGTTTTCATTTGATTCATGCGCAGAAACTCTCCATTGAAAAGCTCACGTGGAAAAGTTATGTGGTACATATCTAGGATTTACCAAGTAGCGGTTTTCCCTTGTCGAGAACAAGTCCAGCAGCAATCAAAGCTCTGATGCCCATTGCTATGGCATTCAAGCGCCTAGAGAATTGAGGTTCCCACGCAGTATAATAACTCGCCACTTCCTCTGTATATATGGAATCCATCCCACACAAATAGTTCCACGACTTTCTTGACCGAGTATAATCTGTGATGGTGTCCTTATACATTGAAACATCAGAAATCTCTATGAGAAGGTAATCTAGAAGAAGTGAGTAAGGCTGGATTTCCACATCTTTCTGAAGGGGATAGATTCAGTACCAACGTGTATGAGCATCATAATCAATGTTCTACATATATTTTGCTTGAACTCCTTTGATACTTCTTCCTCAATTTCGTACATTTCAAGCAAATCTGTTGATTTTGCAAGTAGGATTGTTCGAGAAACCCCGAGCTTCCCTTCGATATCAAGTCCCTCCATGTTCCATTTAGATTTGTATGGATCCTGTACTGTGGTCACGGAGGTAATGAGAATTTTCAAGCCCCTCAATAAAGTATGATGTAGGTTGGTAAGCTCCTCCGCATCACGAGCCCTCATTTCTTCCTCACGAAACTCTAGTTGAGACTTGGTAGCACGTTGAGGATTTTGATCGAGCCATCGTTGTCGGTTTCGAATCTCTCGAAACACTACTAAGCCCTCGATTAACCGAATTCTCTTGGTTAGAACCACGAAGGTCATTCTCGCGTCATTTTTGATCCGAATTATTTCCTCAGGAGTGCCTGGTACGTAGATAGCAATGGGATTGTTAATATCCACCAATTTGAGTTCAAATTCCTTTTGGCCGCCATGGTAAAACCATTTCGTAGCCTTGATTAAGTCCTCGATCTGAGAAGTGTTGTTGGGCTTGAATAGAGCTAGATGTTTTTCTATGCCGTCGATAATTTCCCACCATCTATTTACGTCGTTGGAGAGGTGGGTGGTGAGTTGGGGTCTTGGTTTTCCGAGTGGTGCGTCTCCCATAAGTTTCGACTTGATATCATTGATTGTTTCAACAGCACCTGTGTGGGCCCCAATTAGCTCCTGTACTATCGATTTGCCCATGGTGTAGGTTTGTTGGATGCAGTGAGATGATCAATAATAGTGGATGATGATGAAAGTGTTTGGTCGAAGGAGAAAGCCTTATAAGCTCTGTGCTCAATCTTTCTTTCCCAAGAATAATGATAAATACTTGAAAGTGGAAGGAGATCAAAATTTTCATCATGGCTACACCTTCCTTTGTCAAATATTACCAAAATTATTCAGTTGGTGCATCTGTAACTCTGCCCATAAATGACATTTGTATTTGATCTCTATCACTCACGTATCTTAAATACACTTTGACCTTTACTTTAAATATTTCCCAATTTTTCTGATAATATTGAACCCCTTGAATACAAAGTTTTGCATGAATTGATCTTTTAAGATATAAGTCTCATCAGAAGGCCAAACAGCAGCCCTTCTACATGCTTGCTCGCGAGTCCACTGTTGTCATTCTCTTATTCATGTCCACCTCATTCCTCCCTTTCCCATATGTTGCTTCTGATATTCATTTCCTGTGACATAACCGACATTGATGCTAAATTCTTAGGCGTTCATTCAAACTGTCTCTGAAGTATGATTTGATGTCGAATCTTCTTGACTGTCATTCGATGTTGAATCACGAGGAAACTTAAGAAGTTGACGTAGCCATCGAAACATGTTTCCGAAAGAAACAAAAATCTTCCAGAAAAAGTGACGTATCCGCAGGAATGCAATTTGAAAGCAAACAAGAAACCATTTGGAAATGATTATGACAGAGTAGCTGGACCCGCAATGTAAAGTTAGTGTAGCTCCGAAGGTTGAGTTAGGCTAATATATAGGGTATGGTCAGACGTACATAGGAATCCACCATTCTGAAGGTTCTCCATCACCTTTTTGGGGGCTAAAAGTCGATTCGAACCTTTCTGTTCGCTTCTTCCACTTAGAATCATCCGAAATTTTTCCAGACGCCTGCTTTATAACCTTTGATCTGTACGGCTCGTAAATTCCCTTCGATTGGTTTACAATGTTGCCAAGATTGAAGACAATCATGTATGCTACAAACCCAACAATAACAGTTGTAAGTATGCATGGATCTCTTGTAACACTGTCACTGATATTAGGAATCGCCCATAGTGCCTACAGAGCCACCAGTCTACATCTACAGTCTTGTCCCAATAGTTTGCTTCGTGCATCGGATATGCAAATCGTGATAAACGAAAAGATGTAACAAAAGAGTCCATGGTTCTTCTTCCTAGGGGTTGATACTTGATTTAGGTAAAGTATCGAGCTGTTTCGATCTTAAAAAAATCTGCTTAGTTGTGGTTAAAATATTCGCGTATCAATAATAACGGGCTTACTGTAAATGCGCTTTGTCAAAAAGTTTCAACATCACTTTTAGCTGTCATCTGGTAAAGTTTTCCAGTCTTGCAACTTTCACAAGAATCTTGCTTCGAATGTGTAACTATTTCGTAGAATACAATATGGAAACCATTGTCGTGGTTGCGATATGGATTTGCTGATTTGCTACCTAACCTTCTGGAGCACTGAAGATGAAGTTGAATTGCAATTTCAATTGGGTCATTTTTAGGCAAATCTCCATCTCCAACAAGTAGGTATCATAGCGAAGAGAAGTTTGTTACTGTGACACTATACCTTGTGCCTTCGACCGCTGAAAGATTTTGGCACCATCTATTGAGAGTCAGAATAGCAACACAGCATCACCTCGTGTACTGCATACATAACTCTTCTCCATTGATTGATAGGCTAATTGGGAGCAGTTATCGATCTTCCTGTCCCCTTCCAACGGTTCCTAGATTAACTAGGACTCAGAACTATCAAATGCATTATTATTCAAAAGAAATAAGGATACTACTGACTGGGTTTTTGTGGACTCGTATAATATGACCCCCTTATCTTTAGGCGAGTAATATGTTAGAAATGGCTCCGCTGGGTTCGCAAGGTTGTTATACAAAACTCCGAAAGATAACATGTCCCTGCCTTGCTCAAAAAGATCTTCAAGTATAGACACACAAAGTTCGACTTCAAAGATTGCTCCCTCATTTTGATAATCATAGTGCCATTCTTTACCGAAATCGAATGACAGTCTAATCCTACCATCTCGTGGTACTAATCGACAAGCTCCACTTTTTCTGATTATTTTTTGTATGCTCGCCTCCCATTTTTGAAAATGCAGTAGGTCTTTTGACAATCGAAGATTTGGGGGTGGAGATGATACATATGTGGAGCATCCCTAAAAAAAGTTACGTGAGTGATGAATGAGCGTCAATATGATATATAGATTACTAACTTCCTATAATCGTGAGAAGACAACATCAGCGATTAATCATTTCAAGGCGGTTATGGGGCTGCTATAATGGCTTAAAATCTACAGTGAAGTTGATATCAGTCTTGATTCTGACATATAAGTTTGTTTTCTGAGGTATAATAACCTGCTGCACTCATCAAAACAACATCAATTATACTTTGCATCAAACAAAGTGTAAGGTGGGCGTGTTTCTAGTTTACTTACATCCTACAATGTTTTCTCCTAATTTGCCGGACTCATTTATATCAGAATCTGTTATATCCTTCGGATCTGCTGGATCCATAGCTTTTGTACCGACTTGAACAAATCCTACTATTAAAAGTAGTGCTTCGATCCCTTCCGCGAGTGTGTAGTTGATCCAGTGTTGTCTGGAATACAGTTTGGAATTTTTTAAGTATGTTAAAATTAAATTGAAGAACACTTCTTACAAGTTTATCTCAAAATGGTACCGAACGATAATTGAAAAGATGTGCTTGTGTCTTGATCTCGTTACCTTCACACTATTAAAGGTCAAGATGTTCTTCAAACCCTGGATACCAACAATGATCGCATGATGAGTGCATATTATTGACGGATTGGTACTCTATAAACGTCTTGCGCGACCCAATCAAGACAGTACACGTAATGTACGAGGCGCTCTCCATGTTAGGCGAATACTACCTTTAATTCAGCCGCATTCTTCTCAGTGGGTTTTTTACAATGGAGGGACTGCAAAGCCCCCACGCCGTCACAGAACATATTTCAGTGAGCAGCGTAGAATTCACTGAATTGGGCAAATTTTACGACAGGATAGTGACAAGGATCATACTTACGATAGATCATACATGAAGCTTGCATAATAATAAGTGCATCATCAGCATGAACTCAGTCAGCTTACGCGTCATAGATTTACACCGTTTTTGATGCTGAAGAATGTATCAGGACCGAAACGTTACCCTCTACCACTGAGTTGAATGCGAGAGGATATAATTATCAACAAGATATTGAATTTTGGAAGCAAAAATCTTCAGAATGCAGAGCTTTGTAACATAAAGCCAAAATAAGCAAACAGCCAATCAAACAGCCCTCACCTACCATTTTCCATACAAACTCCAAGAATGAAAAATCTGGTTGCTCCAATCTAACCCCACGAGTTAGATACAGTGTTCTTGAACGTGGCGCAAGCAGCACGAAAACACTGGCACACTCAAAAGGTGCTCCCTTTTCACAATTATTCATCAAATCAATTTATCAATATTCAAATTCTAAATTGATAAGTACAATAGAAAAATATTCAATTTACTACGTATCAATATCTTATAGTATTGAATATATTATCGATGATCTTAAAAAGAATTAAATGGTAAGTTTCTTAATATTTTCTTCGTGTATAAGTGGTTTGGTGGGCCAAACTTTTTGTACTACGTGTATGTGGTTCATATTTCTAGACACCTCAAAGCCTAGCAATTAGTTTCACGACACAAGAGTATCAACTAACTTGCTTTAGACACCTGCAAATTTACCGAGAGTTACGATCTACATTTAATTCTACTGCCCCCGTCTTCTCTATAAAGTTTAGTCTCGAAATCGAACATTTCTTAAGCATCGTAAGACTCTCGTAAGCCGATGTGGCATTTGAATCCCCAAGTCTTGATGGCTTCGCAATATCAATCATCAATCAAATTAAAGCAGAAGTGATAGAAGTCTAGTTAAAAGTTTAATCGGACACCGATTGAGATCTTAAGTTTATCTGCCCTATACCTGAAACATACCGTCAATGTTGTCCGGCAGCTGTCTCAGTTGCCTCATTTTAGCGATATTAGCGAAACACTTTATCGTTGTCTTTTTAGATATATTAGAGATAATAGAATAAAGAATCACTGAAGAAACTACCTATACTAATTCCATAACCATCGGGTTAACATCGTGGAAGAATCTTATCTCAAACATACTATCAGCACCTGTTCGCTGGTATTGAGAGGGCTCATCATTTTCATCAATTCGGACGGCAAGAACGATATCATAAACCTTGCGATACCAGCTAGCTAACCCAACCCGGAAGATTCCCGGTACATAGGTTGTATCGAGAGTTGTGGATGGCATGTTGGCAGTCAAGAGAACTCTCTTTGCTTGATTGAAGTAAGATGCTTCTTTGAAAGTACTTTCGTAACGAATTCAAGAGGTAGAAGAACGACTAAGAACGAGATTTGACACGTCATAAACATCTCCTCTTTTGTTAAGAATTTGAGTTACCTGGCACTTTTCCCCCCTAAAATTGGCATGAGAATCTTTAGGTAGCCATTTAACCATGCTTAAGATAGATACCTACAACCATGATGGTGCACTGCGGTATGATGGTGTCGGATCACAGTCCCAGACCTGCCAGAGAAGTCCTTAAGCTATATCCTGCATCCAGGGGCTCTACCACCTTGAATTACAGGTCAGCAGCTGCTGCTCTATGGCCTAGGAGTCGGGAATGCTGTATGATTTTTCCAGTATAGCTTTTTGCTCTTTGATGACACCGGCGATGGCTACCATGCGATACTTTTCTGGGTTGATCAGAGTTGAAGTTGGGTAAGTTTCAATGACGCGGTAACAGTTTTCGAACACTTCTTAGTCCCGCTCTTCTCCTGGTTTTCCCGTCATTAAAAACAGTATCAATTTCGTTGAGATAACGCTTTCAAATATTTTCGACCTGTTTTGCATAACGCAACTTGATTGAGTAAAGCGATTAGATTCAGAATTAGTGTAGTGCATCACTCTGCACCTGTATTCTTATCAAGTGAGGGCGGATCGCGGACAGATGGATAATCTGCGGATATATGAGTAATCCGCAGATAACCTGCGAGGCTGCCTACGCAGATTTTGAGTTATCCGCCCCGCCGACAGATTACCCACAGATCATCTGTCAGCTCCATTATCCGCCCCACGAGTACCCATTGCATAGTCTAAAATGTCTTGTCCTTAAGCGTGGAGCTACTCCAGGACTAAGGGGACACAAGGCGGATCCCCCACATATTCCACTTTCCCTAGAGACATCAAACTATAAACTGCAAGGGTCTATCAATTATTCGGCCTTGAGATTTGCAACAAGATACATGCCTACTTCATACTTTATATGTATAGCGCGGCTAAATGTTTTAATGATAAATCATGATTGCTAGGGACAAATTAATTGACATGATGGACGATATCAATATCAGAGAATTAGACTCCATCATTTCTTGACTTTTTAATGATGATGGCCGTGTGCTGGTATCATTTTGGTGGTGATTATGATGTTATCACAATAGACATGATTAATATATTGTATTGATTGTGCTTATCTATTCTAGGTTCAGAGCTACGAGAGCTATATGCAATACTCTCGTGTATTAGCGCGCTAGTAAAATCACCTATACATATTCACTCATATTGCAATACCGTATTCCCAGTATTGAAACCACGATTGATCCTTCCGCTGATATGAATACAAATACCTTTATATTCCTCCACGGTCGCATTAACTTCGGCGAGTATTTTGCTAAGAATCCCTCAAGTTATAATCCCCAGACAGTTATAATTTAGCTGAGACATTTCCCACCATTCGATAATTACTCCCAACCGCCAAAACTCAACCCTCCGCAACAGCAGAAGCCGAATCTAGTGACTACTATCAGAAATAGTCAAGGAAATATCAATCAAAATTTCATAATGATTCGATTGTTAGAATATCAGGGCGTAGATACTTACCAGATATCACAGTTCTCTACATTCCAAATTCCAATCTTGTAATTTTGCAAAACTTCATCATCAAGAAAGATGAGCGATACATACTGTGTGTGGGGTGCTAGACCTATAATGTCTTTTCGGGACAAAAAGTTGGGGTTTGTCAATTTTTGTCCCAAAAAGACGCCATATAAACTATCGACTCAGCCGACCAAGCTAGAAGAATTAACCGAGCACCGATAAAGCTAACCGAGGTAGCCGATCACGAGATATTCTGAGTTATAAAGGGGTCGTTTAGCGTTGGTATCTCTTGTATTCATCGATATCTATGACTGAGATCTAGATTGCTTAATATCTCAGCTGAATTAAGAGCACTAGGTAATTACTTAGAGCACCACTTCACTTTTCGATGAATTATTATTAGCAAGTTAAAATTTGAATGAGTTCAACGGCTCACTACTACTATTCAATCCATCTAATATGAACATCGAAATCTAATTCTCCTCATCGATTTCAAACACCAAACTACGACTATTCAAATCTCATTCTCCGAATCAAATACACATCTATCCAAATCTCGTATTTCCCATTTCTCAAAAACAAAAAGAGTCTTTGTTCTCTCTCTAAAAGAACAAGATCCCCTCTACTTTTCCATCCAATCTATTCCTCCCAGATTTAAAAATTTACATCCCGAAAACGACTCTGAGACAACTCATCAATGCAACACCGTATAGCCTTCAAACGAGCCAGCACACTCAGACCCAAATTCTCACGACTCTCGACCAACAGCTCCATATACACTTTTGGTTTTCTAATTCGCAGTTCTTTTGCAGGATCGACTTGCTGGCAAATTGTTGGGTTATCGATGGTTTCGAGGATGATAAAATCTAGATTGTGTTTCGTTAGTATCCTTACTATTTAATACTTACTATCTTCTCGCTCAACAAGAAGAAAGATGTATCCCTACCGAAATGAATCACCAACGTAACCAAAATTCTCTGGAACTCCTCTCTCAACCCCCCAAAGTCCCGACTACCACCATCCATCTGCGTCCCAGTCCCCCTCTCACTCCCAAGCATCTCCCTCGCCCCCATCCTAATCTTTTCAAGCGCCGCAAAAATCTCAATAAGCCCTCCACCCCACTCCTCCTTCCCAACACCCGGCGCCACCATCTCTCCCCCCTTAAGCTCTTTCAACCCCTGCAACGCACTCTGCAAAGCATACATTAATTTTTCAGACTCAACGACAAACTCATCCCCATCCTCCCCATCTTCATCCCCATCCCCATCCTCACCCCCACCCACCAAAAACTCCCCCCTCCACCTCCACCTTCTCTCCATCTCCACCTCCATCTCCCTCTCCAACAACCCACTCAAACATTCAAACTCACCACCAAACTCGCCCTCTCCACTCCCCACCCACGCACAATATTCCACCCCAAACTCACACTCGAAACCTTCCGGAAAATGATACGATTTCAACAGCTCCTGTAATTTCCGATACAATCGCACGATCTCTCCATATTTTTTCTCAATCAAAAATTTACGCAGACCGCCAGCTTCGAGCATTTTTTCCTGGAGTTTGCATGCTGCATGCTTGTAAGTTTCGCTTGCGTGGTCGAATTGTGCTTGTGCGGTTTGCTCGGCTGGATGCGTCATCATTGTATTGGGGGAATGGTTGGGGTTCCGGGAGATGGTCGATGGGTTGATGGATGTAGAGAATTATATGAAGAGACAAAGTTTATGCTGAAAGAATTCTTCGAAGAGACATCCGAGACTGAAAAACGAATGTAATAATCCCAACTCCAACACCTAAAACTCAGAACATTCAGACACGTTATCCGAGCAGCTCAAATCTGTATTTTGGTATGTATCAACTTGGTTGATACGTGTCGAAACACTTCAAGTTAGTCTACTATTGCTGTATTCATTCATCATCATTACAATCTACGAGAAGCTATGTACCTACTTATATAGGGAAGCGCTAGCGCCCCGCTAGCTAATACAACATCCTCTGCATATATATTCACATGATCGATATCCCAACACTCTATATCCTAACAAAACTCACGACAGAGAACAACAATAGCAATCCTCCCCCATCCATCCATCCATCCATCATGCTTGCAACAAGTCATTCTCCGGTATCACAATCCCATTTCATCATTTCATCCATATAACACAATGCCACATCCCATGTCTTTTCAACACAAGTAAATGACACATACGATTAAAACATACTATCCTCTCTCAAACAACGCACAGCGAAGAAACCGCATCCAGCCAAAACCAGGGTGGGTGCAAAAACCGAGTTAACAATTCCATGCGATTTTTGCCAATAACGAGATTAAAAGCATCAGATGACAACATGAGCTGGCCATCAATCACCATCAAATAATATACACATACATAGGTACGCCTTGTATGAATACCCAAATCGCTTCATAAAGCCATACCACACAACAAAATCCGAACACATCAAAAGAACCAGCACCAATTCTCTAATCAGTAAATCAATAGAGAGAATTAAATTCGACCACATTTTATTCTATTCTATTCATATCATATTATATCAAATCAAATCATCCTCAGACTACCTGTCCATAGCACACAACAAATCTACGATCCCGACTTTGAATTCGAGATGTGAAAGATGTGAAAGATACTAAGTAAGTCTATGTAGCTCATACCTAATTATCTATCAACATTTACTTTCACTTCCATAGAGCTTTTTTTTCCCCACCCCTTCCATGTATTCATTGATTTCACAACTTGAAATGATTATTATTATTATTAGTATAGAAAAATCGAATAGGTGAATATGAATTGATAGTACGTACGTATTGAAAAGATGGTCAGTTTGTAACTCTGAGTCAAAATGATGCGCTATTCCCATCACTATTTATTTAGCTCAGACACATATACACACATATACACACATATACACACATATACACACATATACACACATATACACACATATACACACATATACACACATATACACACATATACACACATACACACACTACATAAAACCATGAATATCCTACCCAACGCATAGGGGGAGGGGGAAGCAACTCATCTTCTCTTCTCCCTCAATTTGAATCCCCCTAAACAAACAAGCAAATTCAGCACAAGCCATCCCCAATTTGCATCTCGCAAGCATCTCGCAAGCATCCTTCTTAAAAATAACCCAATAAATCCCCACAAACATAGCCAACTAGAATACATTTGCTACAACAGCCACACAACAAGACAAGTATGCAACATCCAGAATTTCACCACATCACTCACGTGTTATCACATAAAATTATCAACCATAAAAATTAGATAATATTTCATTTTCATCTCCACTCCTCCCCTCTCCTCCTCTCCCAGTCATTCTCTCCCACTCAAATCCCATAATTTTCCTACTGATTATATTCACCACTCCCTTCCCAGGTTTCGTAATATGCACTTGACTCTGTTATTCCCAATCTCCCTAACCTAATGTCATATCTTCACCAGCCTAAAAAAACGCCGTGCCTCAAGATATAAGAAGAAAAACTATGGTTCTTCTTTCATCGACCCTCCAACCAAATAAATTTTCCCCAAACGGATAACCAGCTAAACTTAACCAGTCTTAGCTTTCTTAGCCGGTCTCTCCCCATCACTAGCCCCTTCATCTTCACTATCAGTTCCAGAACTTTCATGAGCAGAATCATATTCTTCTGCCACATCACTCTCACTATCCGTCTTGAAATCTTCATCAACACTCTCATCGTCTTCATCAGCACTTCCTCTATCAGCTCTAGCTGCGACGACTTCTTCATCAGAAGATTGCATATCCGGATTATTAAGAAGAGCAATGTGTGCTGTATTATCTTCATCCATCTCATTCTTAACACGAATTCCCTTGATCTTAAAGAAATCCTCGAGATTCTTTTGTTCTTCGCGATTGATGTTGCTGAATTGTGTTTCACCAGCTCCACCCTTCATTCCAACTGCGATATCGAAGGTACGGGAAGCGGAAGTAGCTCCACCAACACGAGAGAAAGTTATGACTGTAATTTGTTCGTAGGTAATGTATGTAGCAGGTTTTGGAACGAACATGAAAGCTTTCTCCAAGCAATAAAGGAAACCTTCACTAGCTTTGATAGAACATTTGATACCATATTGTGAGTGATGACTAATAATGTTAGTAAAGCAAAGAGAAAAATATTGGATAAATAACTTACCTCAAGAAATCCTTGGCCGGTTGATTAATCTTCTTTCCGGCAAGACCACGGAATACTTGTGTGACAACTTCATGTAATGGTTGTTCATAATGTATACTCAACTTTCCTGCGTATTTATCTTTCATTACATCCTCCGTCATATTCAGATCAATGGTAACTTCTTCATCCTTCTTGAATTGCATAACCAAGAAAGGATATCTGGTTTGACCTTGACGTAGTGGTGGGTCCAAACCGATACAAATCATAAAATGTAATTCATCAGGCTTTGGTAGAACCATGAATTTCTTGATATTATCGTATTGAATCTTGTAATCGTATGTTTTACCACGTAATCGGAAGGAGCTTTCGTACATATCGATATCGAAACGTCCTCTGCGAACAATTAGCTTTTTACCAAAAAATTGAAAATGCGACATACCTTGGAGTAAGATGCAATACATCCAGGAAAGTGGCAACAGTATCTCCAGCAACATCCCCAATTTCAGCCTTCTCCATTAACGTGTCATAAAATATGGTAGATGCATTGGTTTCCTCTCCATCAGCTTCGTCTCCAGAATCCTCTTCTCCTTCGCGAGCTCCCTTCTTTGGCGCAGTACCAGGAATATAGAATCTCATCTCAACAAGTTGATCCTTTCCAGCACCAGATTTCTTTCCTTTGGCACGCGCACCTCCCAGAGCTCCGTTTGTGCCCGTATCATCAGCATTCCCTGGGGTGAACTCGACCGCAACTTCATTTTTGCCTGCCAAGTTTGTGTTTGAGATTTCGGTGTATGGGATTTCGAATGCAGGTCTGTTTTGAACGTTGAAAACCAATTCCGACTTTCCAAATTCGCCTTTACCCCAATTCCATCCCCTTAGAGCGTGCTCCTTGTGCTCCAAATTCGTGCTGTACCAGTTCTTGAAAACTTTACTTAATCGCTCAAAGTCCTATCTTGTATCAGAAAGAATGCGCCAATTCAAGGATGTATAGTATACTAACATCTTGTAAGAAGCCGTCAAGTTGACAGATATCACCATTGCGCAACAAAAGCTTCACCTCAAAACCTTTCGCTGCCTTGCTCCATTGCGCGCCTGCGATATTACTGCTTTCGAGTGTGAATGTATCTCCGCCGCTCGATGGCTTCCATCCGAATCCAGTTTCAGCGAACCTGCATCGACCTGACTCTTTCGAGAGATCAAGGAAGATATTTTCGAAACTCTCCCTAGCAAGTTTGATAATGTTAGCAATCACATCTGAAAAAGCCT
The DNA here is from genome assembly GCF_000143535.2 of Botrytis cinerea B05.10. Lineage (NCBI taxonomy): Eukaryota > Fungi > Ascomycota > Leotiomycetes > Helotiales > Sclerotiniaceae > Botrytis > Botrytis cinerea. The sequence continues at coordinate 537,596 of NC_037319.1, read as the reverse complement.
CGCCTTTAGCTTTAACAACTTCCAACATTTTTTCTTTGCATTCGAATCGCAATTGATTCCAGTTCATATCTAAAAGGAGATAAACTTACATAGCCATATTTTGAGTTTTGGTGGTGGTTAGCTACTACTTTTTTTGAGGAACGATTTTTCTGCAGGACAATTTGGCAATTGAGGTCGCGCGGTCGCGTTAAGAGAGAGAGACGCATAAATTGATTAAGCTTCGAATCACGTGATGATATGGATTTTGGCGATAAAATGGCATCAAAAGACAGACGAGAAAGGAAACGGGATGATCTAAATTCGAGAATAAACTCGTATTAAAGAATCCCCTAACATGATTGCGACCTATTGAGCGTTCTCTCTGGATTCAATTCAATTCATTACTATTTGGAGACATTTCACATATCTACTGCTGGCCTCGGCTGCAAGGCTACATACAGTCAAGTCAAGATGTAGCATCTCTGATATCATGATTGTTTCAGTCTTCTGAATGAGAGATGAAGATTCCATGATTCACATTCCTGAAACCACGTCCAAATCTATTATGCGCCCTTTGAATCCTTCGTTTATTTCAATCTGACAGGAACATGGAAGTGTCACTTTTCTCAGGTCTTTCTTTTCACATAGAACATATGTAGGAAGCATTCAAGTTATTATTTGATCCTTAGACTCCCTATGTCTACTTGCTCTAATAACGAGCAAGTTACATGCCAATTTAAAAACATCATCTCTCGCTAATGCGTGCGCTGGTGTGGTATAAGAGCTTTGAAAACAGTTGTCGACCCCCATCAAATGAAATGGTATAACAGTTAGGCTTAAGGTGACGTAAAAGATAAAACATGAACGGAACGCCAATCGATGCCCATAACTGTCCCGAGTGAAAAACCGTAACACAATAGTCGTCTTCCTAACATAGTAGCCATATCGTCCCCCGATTCAACATCTAACATCCACATCCATTATGCGGCATTCTCCTTTTCACTCTCGGAGAGAGCGGTCTTTTCGTTCATTGATATTGTAGGTGATTCGGCAGATGATTGTGAAGGTGATTTCTTTCGCATAATGGCATCCTGGCTACCCATTCTTCGACCCAACGCCCTCTCCAACTTGGCTCCCAATGCCAATTTGCCCATGTTGTCTCTCTTCTCAGTCGTCAGATCACAACGTTGACTCTCCAACTTCTTGTTGTGTAACTTGTCGAACCCTTCTTCAATAGCGGTGATTTCTTCTTGGGCAGAATCGGTGGTTTCGACAGAGATGGCTTGGCTGTAAGTGCTGAAGCGATTGCCTTTGGAGGAGACCTTTGTGGAAGGCATAATTGTCAGCGATGATCGGTGATTATTTGTGGAGGTGGTTTATGCTGGAATATAAACGATGAATGAACGGGAAGGTTGTGTAGAATAAAGAAGGGAGAAGGAAGGAAATAAACATACACTTGGTGCCATGATAGGACGGGAAGAATCCAAGGACGCAACCATCTTTGCGATATTCGTTTCAGATTGACACGGGATGAGATTGTATGACAGATTAAATCAAGGTTTCCTCTTGTAGTATGATGTGGTCCCTAATAACAACCGTTATATGATCGAATCGCAGAGTGGCTCGAGGGAGTGAAAAGATATGGGCTATCGCAGGCTATTCTGGTCTGGAAGTGATGGCGTTGATCCACGTCTTCGGCTTTTGTAGTAGCAGCAGGTGTTCAAGTGGGTCAAGCCCTGGGTGCCACGAGGAAAAGGGAATTGAAAGGGCAGTCAACTTCAAACAGGAGTGAAGGAGTGTCAGGAAGGTCTGTCAGGAAATTCCAGGGACCCCTTCTCGAAGGTGGATCAACTTCAATCAAAAAGCTTCTAAAAACGGCAACGCACTGACAAAAGATTGCAGCAATCACTTGCAGAATGGCAGACTTGCAGTGGAATGAGAAAGAAACGGAGACACGAATTTCCTTTTCAAGTCGGTGGAGCGTTTGTAAGACTCAATTGAGAGGGACAGAGATAAAAGGTAATGAGCGGGTTGGCAGCTTGATTAGTTCGTTGAGCGATAGTGTCATCAATCTCTGATAGGTGGCTCGACGGAATTTCTGGAGGATCGATTTGATGCAGTCAGCTTTTAAAGTTTCACGACGAATATCGACGAACAAATTTGATCGGAATAATAAATGTGATAGGAAAGATGCACCTTGGGGAGGGAGGGTAAGAGAGAAACGTGGTGTGTAGGGATTCGGAAAATCTTTTTACAATGATTGGGCTGATATCAGCGTTCGTCTTGTGTTAAGTTAGTGAAGTGGAGAAAGCGATGGGATTTGGAAATGTTGGATGTATGTTAGATAGTGGATGTTGGTTGTGAGGCATTCATAGGCATGTATTGCTTTTGGCTGATGGAGGATGGATAGGTATCTTCGTTGGGTAGATTGAGAAGAGAGGAGGGGAGAGGGGGGGAGAAGAGAAGAGAAGAGAGGAGAGGAGAGGATAATAAGTGAAGTGAAGAGTTAACAGAGTCCATTTTTCACATTTGATCTATCTGCCGCCGATATATGAAGGTAGATGGATAGTGCAGCACTGCCTTGTGTTCCTCCAAGGGCTCCAAGGGTATGAGTGAATATCAAAGTCGATCCTCCTTCCTCTTGCAACTCGGATCCTACCAACAATATCTAGATGAGCAGTAATAGTCGATTCAAGGATAGCAGCAACATTCATTGAGATTCAGTTATGGTTGATACTGGTCGATCTGAATTGGTCTTGTCTACCCAGGTAATGTCTACCTAAGCATTTACACGTTTCGGGAGAGGCGGTAGTATTCCCAGGATAGTTGGCATATGGCCATCTTGTTTAGAATAGAAGGAGAACCCTTTGTCAACCCTCAGGTGGAGAGAAACTGTAGCCCATCACACACGAACTTGGAGAGTACCTACCTCACGAAAATCTGGACTGGAGACTGGAGACTGGAGGCGAGAGGCTAGATGCAGAGACGAGAGACTAGATGCGATTATTATATCGAGAATCAATATTACTACTAACCATTCATCCGACAAACCCAAAACATCTAGAGTATTAGTTTCACGATTTTGATATATGATAGGAAAGAAACTTGGAAAGGGACCACCGGGACCGCCGGGACCAGACGTGACTTGAGCATAACCGGTAAAATAGCATTGACGGATGGTCAAGTGAATAAAGTTTATTTCTTAACTTCGCACGTGGCAACCACGATATATTCTAGATTAAAAAGAACGCCGTCGTATTAGGTCGCATTGAACTAGGGGCATCTAGTAATGCTTGTATCATATGAAACAGAAGAGACGTTCGCACGTTCGCACGTTGATTAGCTGAACATGTAATATCTCACACAGTAACCCTAATTAGGAATTGCTCTTGCGTTTGGTGCGGTACGGTCGAGATCCATTTACATCCCATCACGCATGCAACCACAAGCAGCCAATGGAAGATCTTACACGCCATTCGAGCATCACATGTGTGGCGGTATTTTGCTTTTTCGGTATTGAGCAAAAAGTGAACGTCGTATTGGAGTGCATATGCAGGATGCCGTCGAGGGGAAGGGGAGAGGAGGGGAGGAGGGGAGGAGGGGTAGGCAAAAGCACTTGACGGTACCCCTCTGCCCTCGTTAAGCTGTGGCAATGTTCTCTGGCCTCCTGTTCTACCAGAGCGAATGCGAATAGATTGTGGTGTTTTGGATCTGTACGGAGATGTATGGTGTACAGAGTAATGAGCCAACAATTTGGAAGGGAGTGGGCGAGTGATACAGTACCCAGCACGCAGCATGTCTTTTCGGTAAATAATTATAATGAAGCAGGGCAGAGCAGATCAGACCAGTGCAAGAGAGCATTTCGTACCGATTTGATGTCCTCTGTACCTAGGTATGTCATGCAGCAATTGGAGGTCCTCGATGAATTAATTGCTCATCGCCCTTGCCTCCAAAATATCATCCCAAATCGGTCCTTAATACGTCGCTTCCTACGCTCACAAGAGAAGTCAGAAGAAAAAAAAGAAAGTCATTACCTTACCCCACCATAAAATATCCACCTGGATTTTCTCACGACGTAGTGCTCGTAGAACTACGAAACATCGACAATCTCTTACATTGAACACATTGAACACATTGAACACATTGAACATCCAAAGTCTTATTTCCACACTCAAAATTACCTACCAACTGATCCTTCACGATGCCGAAGAAACAATTTTTGAGAGATACCAAAAAGAAGTCCAAGCATACACCACAGGTAAGTCTTCACAAATGAATCAAATCAAATCAACGAACGCAATGTAACATATGCAGATCCCAGCAACTGCTGATGAATATCTTGCCGGTAAGTCATGGTTGGATTCGTAAGCCTCAAGATGGCCACGGAAGCTGAGACATGTCATAGCTGGGGTGGATTTCGAAGAAGCAGGTGAGAAGTGGAGAGGGGGTGATGCTGTAAAGGTAAGGCTTCAGTGAACCACTTCCACTTGTGTCTTCAACGGGATCTAAAAGAAAATTGAATCACAACAGTCGACGAGATTCTTTGTCAGAGCAATCGACAATTATGAAGAAGCATTAAAAAAGTTTCCAAACTCCTTCGATCTTGCTTACAACAGGTGAGGTCTTTTTGTCCTGGGATTCTTGTGACGAAGAATCTAATATCCTACAGAGCCCGAGTCTTGTATGAGCTCACACAGTATCCGAAGCTTAGAGCACAACTGCCTGGAACTCTCTTGGACCTTCTATCAGCTGCCCTAGAGGCTAGCCGATTTGCATTGAGTTTAAAGCAGGATAATGCAGATATCCTATTGTATGTAGTACACAAATCCCGTGGTACTTTTCACGGCTAACAACATCAGCAACACCGCCCAGGTTCTTACCAGTATTGCGGAAGTAACATCAGAAACGAGAAATGTCGGTAATGATAACAACCTAGCCTTACTGGAGGAAGCGATTGAGCTCTTTCAGAGATGTTTGACGTTACAGGAGTACCAATACACTGAATCACAAACCCAAGCTGAATCTGCACCCATATCAGATGATGATCCAGACATGGAGGAAGGCGGGGTTTCATTATCCAATCCTAATTCTGAACCTCCACAAGATGATCGGTGGGCGAGTATTGTTGAGCCAGTAACTCTTGAAACTTTACTAGACACAGTGGTGGCTCAGCTTCAAACACTCGCAATACTGTGTGGACTGGTAAACGTTGATGCTGGTCGAGGTCTAGCATGGATTGAAGAATATTCAACGACACTGCTTGGCGAAAAATTACAAACCTACCTTGAAGGCACTCCAGACCGACAGCAAGAAGCTGGTCTTGCAAAGTCCAACTTTATTGCCGCTCTCGCCGATGCCAATTTCAGATTCCAGCGAATTGACATTGGGACATACGAACGAACCTTAAATGATGCTTACGCATCCTTGAGCATTGACGACAATCCCGAAGGACTTTGCGACAAAGCTGAAGCATTCATCTCATATAACTCTTCTATTCGTTTGAATCACGAAGCAGCTCAATCACCCGAAGTGTCAGCATCGCGATGGAAGGTGTTAACGGCAGCACTCGACAATCTGACGAAAGCTTCAAAACTTCCTTCGGCCGATAATTTACCAAAGATTCACATCTTACGGGGTGATGTTGACCTTCTGAGATTTCAGTTAGGACAGCCACCTAGTAACTACGAGGTTTCTTTCAAGAATGGGGCAGTCTTATCCAAGAATGCCGAGAAATTCTATCGTGGTGCTGGAAATTTCGCGAAAGTTGAGGGGTTAAGCAAGGAGCTAGAGGAGGCTGAAGTTAAGGAAGCTCTAGCTATGAGTTTGTATGGTGAGCAAGATAAGTTATTGAGATGCGTCAAGTTGCAACCTGAGGTAGTAAGGAATATTCTGGAGGATGCTCTTGATGATGGTTTGATCTCATATGAGGCGTTATCTGCCATGGGTATTGCATAGTGGTCTAAGGGCTTCTCAGTACTATAAGATCATGGATGTTCAAGAAGCCACGAGAAGGATTGGATTGTTTCGACAGACTCATTATTCCAAAACAAGGCCAATGTATAATCAAAAGATGATTGTCGTTGGACTCTGTAAGGATTGCTAAATGTCAATTTTGATGTCACCATTGTCCAAAGTATGGATATGCACGCAGTCTTTAGGCAAGAATTTATTATGGTATTCTACTACTATCTTCCACCCTTATGAGCTTAACCTTACAACTTGATCTCATGAAGCGGGACAACAATGATTTACAAAGCTTTTGTTCGCATTATGTGTTCAACTATAGTATTGCCCACCCATCACATTCACTTACATATCATTTCCCACTTCTCTCCTGACCAATCGAACCCTTGTTATCTAGATCTGGTACGTGCACGAAACTACTAGATGCCTGAGGCAACTACTCGGAGTTCTTCTTTTCGCTTATGAATTTGTAAAATAATGGAGACTCAGAACAGCTTCATCCTTTCCCACCATCGACTACCCCAAGAAAATTCTTTTCGATATCCTTCTACACCTCAAAACACATTTACTTACATTCAAGAAGCTTCCTTCTGTACTTCTGATCAATCTCTCCACATAGCGCTCGTAATACCAATCCTTGAATCTTTAAAGCGATCATCTTCTCCCGATTCCACGAATTTCGAATCATCTTCGACAAACATTCCCAAAATTTGGAAAACCCCGCGATTTCTGTGATAGGACTCTATTCTGCTATTTTTCACCCAATTTTGAACTTTGTTCGAACCCATCTGCGACAGTCCATCTCATCTGTCTAAATTTTCTTTAAAAAAGCATCTCTCCGAGACCCCTCTTATCTTCTAATTCTTGTGAGGTTGACAAAAGTCTTCCTTCCCCACCTTTTCTACAATCATGGCCGCCAATGGTACTTTCAATCAACAAGACCAATACAAGTCAACCGAACAATATCCAGCTACTTCCGGTGCCGCTGGTTCTTCAACCGGAGGTGCTTCCGGTGGAGAGCTCTCTAAAGATGAAGTTGGATGGTACTTTGTTGAGCAATATTACACTACTTTGAGCAAATCTCCAGAAAAGCTCCACGTAAGTTTTTATGATTACTGCTATTAAAACTACAATTTGCGCTAACATTTCATAGCTCTTTTATGGAAAGGCATCTCAATTCGTTTCTGGTGTCGAGGGAGCTCAAGCTCCAGTATCGGTTGGCCGAGCTGTAAGTTTTGCGCGCCTTCATAACTGCAACTGTGGCTAATTTTTTCGCAGGGTATCCAAGAACGCATTCGCGAACTCGATTTCCAAGACTGCAAAGTTCGTGTCACCAATGTCGATTCCCAATCCTCCTTCGATAACATCGTCATCCAAGTTATTGGTGAAACTTCCAACAAGTCTGCCGAGCCCAAGAAATTCGTTCAAACTTTCGTTTTAGCTCAGCAAGCTACCGGTTATTTCGTTCTCAACGATGTCTTCAGATATATCAATGATGAGGGCGAAGAAGAGCAAGTCGAGGCTACTGAGGCCAAGGAAGAGTCTGCGCCAGCTCCAATTGCTGAAGACGTCGAAATGCCAGCTGCACCAACTGCTGCTGAGGAATCTGCAGCTCCAGAAGCCACTTTAGATGCCGAGGTCATTGACAAGAAGTTGGAAGAGACCATCGAGGCTGAGCCCGCCACTGCCGAGCCAACCACAAATGGAGAATCAACCGAGGCTGCTGCTGAAGTTGAGGAGAAGCCAGAAGAGCCAAAGGCTGAGGAGCCAGCCCCTACATCAGAGGATATTGAGAAGGCTGTTGATGAGGAAGTCAAGGAACCCGAAAAGCCAAAGGACCCCGTTCCAACTCCAGAGCTTTCAAGACAACCTTCTGCCGCCAAGCCAGCTCCCGTTCAACCCGCTACCCCAGCTAAGCCATTGAGTTGGGCTGCCCGTATTGCAGCTTCAGCTGGCACTGCACCAAAACCCGCTGTTCCAGTTGTGCAACCAAAGGCCGCCGCTCCAGCTGCACAAAAGCCCGCTGCTGCCGCCGCTCAACCAGCTAAGCAACCAACAACCCCAGCAACAACCGCTGCTACTCCAGCTGCTGAGAAGAAGGATAACTCACCAACAGGCTCTGCCGGATGGCAGACCGCTGGAGGTGATGCCAAGAGACAGAACAGACCTCAATCCATCTCTCAGCAAGCAACAGAAGACAAGGGAACTTTGGGATACGTTCGCAATGTCAACGCTTCAGTCAAGGACGATGAATTGCGCTCAATCTTGAGCTCTTTCGGCGAGTTGGTCTACTTTGATATCAACCGCGCTAAGGTAGGCCATTCCTGCCAATTTATCAAATGTTTTTCATGATTATAACTAATTTGCGTTTAGAACTGTGCTTTCGTCGAATACGCCAATGCCTCCGGTTATCAAGCAGCAGCTCAGGCCAACCCCCACAAAATCGGTGAAGAAACTATCTACGTTGAACCTCGCCGACCAAAGGCTTCTGCATACGGTGGAAATGGTTACTCTGGTGGTGGACGTGGTGGGTTGAACCAACGTGGCCGTGGTGGATTTGAACAAGGTCGTCCTGGAAACCAATCTCGAGGCAACTTTGGTGGAGCAAACCGTGGACGTGGAAATGCCAATGGACCAAGAGGAGGTCGTGGTGGAGCCACTCAAGCAGCTTAAATGCAAATATCAACAAAAACACCTTAAAAGTTAAAACGTCGCATTCATCACCCATCACCAGAGCATGGAACCTTCGACGATGTATCATATTCAGTCACCTTGGATCACGAGACCAAGACCCTTCTACCTTGTACTCTATTTGATCACGAAAACTTCTCGGGGCCTTTCTTTTCATATTCATGCTTTTAGGACAGCAAAAGTTCAGCAACTTGATTATTGGCTCATAGTTTCTGCGGTATCATGCTTTATGAATAGCTTTATGCTTTTCTTTTTCACGTTAAAAAATTTGAGGATGGATTGGGTGCACTTTTTTTTTTATGGATCACAGAATTTACGCAATTTATGATGTACTCTTTTGTCTGTCTCGATTATCTGGCATTGCAAGAATTTGATTTCCCATACGCACTTTCAATTTGCTCTCTTTTGCCATACTACCTATTCTTCGATTTCACATCCTTTGAGTTATAATGCATAGCATGTTTTGATGATTATGGATGGATGGATGGGGTCGGTAATGGAAAAAAACATGTGTTGATGGGCTATACCCACGTACGTTGGGCGGGGCTCGTATGGTGGCGACGAGTGGATGGAAGGATTGGCATGAAGTGGGTTGAGAACGGGTGGCTGGATACTCCGGTGTGTAGACAAAATCTATGCGTTGCTGGTGAATACTGAGCAACCTTTGGCTAGTGGAAACACTCTTGCTAATGAGTTTGTGTGGGCAGTAGAGGGAATGGAAAGTGGATTCATGGTAGATAGGATTGCTAAACTGGGGTGTGTAACAGGCAGAAGGAATAATAAAATTTACGAAATTCGATGATGAGATACGATGATGTTTAGTGAATGAGTGATTGAGTGATGGAACTAGTAAATGAGTATCGAAACTTCAAGACGGAATGAGAACGTAGAAGAAAATAAGCGAGATGATGAAATGGTTGGTGATAAGAACAGTTATGAAAGCCTTCTTGAGCCCTTATATAGATCAAGAGAAAGGCTCTCATAGCCATTATTTCCATGATCTCATCGCAGATTGACCAAAAGTCCCTCAATCCCGTCCAATTACATGCAGTATACTGGTTCAGTACAATACCTTCCGGCTCCCGGGAACGATTACGTGACGGCATAACATCTCAACCTCACTAAAGTACCCAAGCGTATTGTATATAGCTCTTATAGCTTCAAACCTAGAATAGATAGACACAAAATAATACATTACATTACATTACATTACACCCATTATGAAGACGTCATAGTCAACACCGAGGTGATGCTAATAATAATAAGTATGCTCAAATACTCGATTTAAGGAATTCTCTAACTATCTCTTTATTTTTCACGATATGTATATAGTTAGATTTGATAGCTGTAATGTGATAGACTTGATTAGAATGATCTAATAGGGGTTTGAGTCTATAAAGCCCTGCTTGACTTGATTATCTAATAAGTAGATCTTGAATTTATTTTCTGGGCATGTACTTGTAGTCGTATATTGAATAGCCGTTATGACTCCCGAAGTGGAAGTGACATACGTGTAGCGCAAGCGCGCATGTCACATCTTTCTGTCGGTTGTGTGCATTAGGCTGTATTAATGCTAGGCTAGGCTATATTAATTCTATGCTACAATGACGCTGTGTGAACGCTACGCTGGGCTCTCTGCGCTCCCTGAAATAGGGATAGGAAATATATCTTTGATTTCCTACTCTATATTCAAGAGGCGGGAGAGAGGTATCTTGCTATATTCAAATATCCTGAATCTGGAGCCCGGAATCGGGAGGCGTGAATACAAATACCTTTCGCTGTTGTGGAAAATTGTGTAGGATGTTGGGAACTGAAAAATTGGAACTGGATGGTGTGTTTGGATTGAGGTGAGGCATCAGGCGTGGTCTCAGTATTGTTTGGTTTTGCTGTACCGCCGGGGTTTGGGTCTGGCGCTCGAGGTTGAATTAGTTGATAATCGAGAGTCGAGCATCGTGGTCAGTTTGGGAGAATTAATAGGCCCCCCCGGTAAAGACAGCACGAGGACTACCACACTGCCAACAGTTGAAAGTTTTGGACCAGTTATAGACACGACAACCGAATCTATTACAATTCCACCCTAGAATAGGAAAATTGCTAGCCGTAGTTTGAACAACTCGGCCAGGAGCGACGAGCGTGGTATTCGTGCCGCCGCATTTCCAACAGCTGATATCTCTGGAAGAATTGTGTGCTGCACATCCTGGTGCACCGCAATACCAATCACCAGCATGAAAAGCATTAGCTGTTGCTTGAGGCGGCGGGTTATGAAAGACAATCCGAGGAGTGCCACATTTCCGACAACTCACTACACCGTTATCATTTACCTCGCCACAATTGAATGAGCTACACTTCCAAAAAGCAGGGGGTGTTATTGGCGCTCTAGAACGACTGCCACAATTTTTACAGACGACATGCTTGGCGTAATTATGTTTGGAACAGTCTCTGAATGGACATACCCAATCTCCGGCATGGAAAATCTCATCGCTACCATCTACTCTTTTTGTTCCACGCTGACTGTAACATCTCTTGCAAATGAAATGCTCGGAAACATTGCGTTCTCTACACTCCGCTGATAAACAGAACCAATCACCAGGAATTGGATAAAAGAGTCCGGTACCATTCATAACTCTCCTCGGTTGGAATGGGTGAGGGATATTTGGAGATTTCCTTGTTGGTATGTTTCTTACTTCCTCCGCCATATTACCTTCATGTCCCGCTTGGTTGGCGGTTACTGCCGTGGCAATCCGAGGTCTTTCTTTTCTCACCCTATTTCCTCTCAAAGGACTGCAGTCATAGCTCTTTGTTTGCGAGGGAAGTTTCACGTTTATTTCAACTTCGTCTTCTGATTCTTCCTCTTTTGACCCTTCCTCATCTGAATGGTTTCCAAGGCTGACATCATAGCCCGTCTTACTCGTGACTTTCTGAACTTCCCAAAAGCGAGACTCAATTCGCCTTTCTATTTCTTGATCCCAATTTGCAGGGTAAGAACCTTCTATCTTCTCCGCTGTTTCGATCCAATTTGCGGGTGACTCCTCGGCTACATAGTCACCTTTTGTCAATTGAGTCGGGAAGAAAAAATCCTCGGGGGGATCGAGATCAGACTTTGGTTTAGCTTGCATCTGGTTGTCTGCATTTGCAATACACGGTGATTTCGGACGAGGAATCTTGGCGGGAAGAGATGGATAACCCGGATAATCGTTTCTTGACCAAATCGGACTAAAATTATTGGCGCCCGGGTTGAGATTAGAGTTAGTAGCTTTGGCTTGTATCCAATTTTCTGAGCAGGTACCATTTCGTGAATTCGAGCGAGAAGAGCTGGAAAGAACTAATGTATCAAGCCTCCAGCTTGAGGGACAATCAATTAGATCATGTCCTACTTTGTCGCACATAAAACATATTTGGTTTACATTTTCGTCTGCCCCGGCTCTGTCTACTTCTTGAATCTCTAATGTCTCACCAGACGTCATGTTAATCGTGTAATTGCTCTGCTTGTGGACAGTGACATCTAATGTCTTTGGTATAGACTTCCTTAATGGTTTCTTATCATCGCAGTCTTCATCGCTCAATAAGAAGATGTCTGGATCTGGCAGTGGAACTGAGAAATCTAATTTATCATTGGGCCATTCATAACCAAAAAAATCAGCAAAGAAATCGGGATCTTGAAGTTCCGACCATAAATTGCTAGGTTCAGAAATAGCCTCTTTAAAACGTGATGTCAAGAAAGAGCTTTTTGGTTTTGCTAAGTGGGCATCAGATGATGGTGTACGTTGTCTCATACTCCGCCTCATAGTTCTAGGCGACTTTTGCTGTAAAATCGAGGATCTGGGGCTTGTTGTACATTGAGGTGTAGAGCTGGAAACATCATCATCTTCTAAATGAGATTGATCTGGTGAAGTGGACGATGACATTCTATTCGATCTTTTGGGGTGTGCTACCTCTGTGACTGATAGTTGTTGGTTGTGCAAAATTGAAGCATTTGTTGACGACGGTTGTTCCGGCGGCTCTGTTTTCTGTATTGGATGTTGCGGCAATGAAAGCGGTGGTTCGGACTTCAAAGCAGGTTGCGCGTTTCTCATCTGGGGTGGTACATAAATAGGTGAAGGTGGTTTATCACCGTGATTCTCAATGTCTTTTTGTAGTAATGATGATTGAATTTCATTACCTGGTGTCAATTGCTTCTCTCCTCTATGTGCCGGCTTGTAAATCGATGAGAGTGCTTTATCATTTGCTTGTGGCAATTCTGAAGGCGATTCATCTTTTGAAGCTAACATCTGCTTTGGTTTGAAAAGAGGTACATATGGTGAAGGGCTTTGCTGAGGGTGATTTTCCTTCAACTTGGTAGCATTTTGATGAATTTTGTCAATCTTGGAAATCCTTTGAACGTCCCTTGAAGCTAGCCCCAGATTTGTGTTTGCAACATGGTCAGTTCGTTTTCCATTCGACGCTGAAGACATATCTTGACTACCATCAACGGCATTTGGTAAGTCCCTTGATTCCATGGGCTCGGAGATAGGCCCTGTTTGATTCTTGACCTCATTAGAGAGTTGCGAGTGTTGTGATTTCGTAGACTCGGAAATTACTGTGTGTTTCTTTATTTTTTCAGAATCAGATGTAGCTACTTGTGTGTGACTCGTGGATGGGCTTGAATGCCTATTTGAGACACTCTCACTTTTTGTTTCATTCAAAGTCGGGAATGTATCTTGACTTTCAGTAATGGATTTCAACGGTGTCTGCGACTGTGGCCTGGGAATGATTGTAATTGCTTTAGCAGCGGAGGCAATCGTTCGTGCATCTCTCAACGATCGGTTCAATTTCTCTTTTGGAATACTCTTGACATTTTGTCTTCTGTGGAATGGTGTACGTGAATCTTGCTTTACAACGACAGAAGATTGTGACTTCTCAGGGCTCGTGACATTGTTGTTATCGTTTAGATCTTGGTCTCCAACACTTGGTGCGGTTTGAACATTGCTCAGGGATGACTTTCTAGTGCTTGGGAAAATAGACCGTTGTAAATGTCTTAATACTAATGAGGTAGAAATTGCTGGATTCTGACCAATATTTTTGGACTTGAGCTTCTTGGCCTGGAAGTCTCCCAATGGAAATTCTTCACTTGTTGAATATTTGTTACTACCACTTTTACTACTGCCTCCACTACTGCTGCTATGACGATCTTCTGGATATTTCAGGCTAGGTGCTTGTCTTACTGGTACTCCGAAAGAATGGCCTCTTCCACTCGTATTTATATCCGAGTCAGCAGTTGATTCGGGGTATATTGCATATCGACTACGGATTTCTAGCAACACTCTTAACTCCCTCTCCTTGAGTTCTTTCATCTTAAGTTGATTGAGCTGATCGGTCGTCAACATCTCCAATCTCTTCTCAAAGCCATTGATCTCTTTGAGGTCCCTCCGTAAATTGGAAATCTTCTTCTCCAACTGTTTTTGTTCCTTAGATTGTTCGTACTTAAATTCTGCAAAGTTTGACAGTTGACTTTCTCCTTGTTCAATTTGAACACTTGACTGAGTATCTGTATCGGCGGGAGCACATTTTGGACCTTTTGCTGGAGATGAAAAATCTCGCCGTTCGTAATTTTCGACGGCAGGAGTGAGATTGCTTCCGAATTTTCTTCTAGCAACAAAATTCTCAAACAGACGTGTGATTTCCCTTGGGGCATTTGACGCATTAATTTTGATGGAGGGATTATCAGGTTCATGTCTCTGTTCGTAGTTCTGGTGCATGCCATGCTCTTCTTCTGTAAACCTGTAGGGAAATGAGGGACTTTGACTATCTATTGCCTTGCCTTTTCCCTTTCTTTCAGTTGAAGGAAGGGCCCTTTGATTGTCTGGAGATGAATCGTGGTTTCTTGGGCGATAATTTTCTGGTACATGGTAAGCATTTAGCTTTGCTTCAATTGCCAGCTCCTTGGCCTTTTTTGTCGTGATATCAATTCTCATTTGGGTGCTCAACTGCTCTCCTCTGGTTTTTCTTGACTCAAACTCGGAAATTTCTTCCAGAGCTTCTACCAAACGAACAATCTCACAAGTAATCAATTCGTTAGCACTTGCTGTTTCGATCATCGATTTTAGGAATACCTCAAACTTGTGGCCTAGGGCAGCCGACTTTCGGTTCAATCTCGAGTGAAATCGCCATAGCCCTGGTAAGATTATATCCATCGTGCGAGGATATGCTTGAGAGAGAACTCCATCTGGTGTATTCCATGCTGGGTCTGGATACAATCCCATCGCTTTTCCATCATTATCATATAATATCTCAAATTTGCCAACTTGCTTCAGGGAAAAATCGTATGTCCATGGGTGCACTTTACTTCGCCTGAATCCGTTTAGATGACGAATATCCTTAGACCAACGAATTGGAGGAGAATTTGTTCTTGTCTAGTCGCAAAAGATCAGTCATAAATTCCAAAGGCCTTCAAATATCGGAAATTTGTACCGTAACGAGATCAGCCCAAAAACTCTCATCTTGGCACTTTACTGGTTGGGGGCATTCGTCAAATAAATGCTCCTTAGTGTTACATTGCGGACAACCTGAGATGAATCCAAACTCATCCACAGGAGCTACACAGGAACCCAAGTTGTGGCCCTCCATATTACAGTTTGCGCAAGGGTTTCTAAGATCACTGTTGTAACCTGGCTCATTTTTATCATAAGATCCTTGTCGTTGCTTAATTGGTGATCGACTTGGATCTGGTATTGGCTGTTTTGATAATTCTTCAGTCGGTGACAGTGTAGTGAGAGATTCCTGCGGTGAGTGCTGTTCTGACGAAGAAGAAGTTGAATTTTTCACAGGGTTTCTGATTTTATTTTGATCTTTGGACTCAAAGGATGGTGTTGAAGTGGTTTTTGACGATGGACCTGCGAAGAAAGGTTCATCAGGCCCTGTAGTAAGATTAGCATGCGACACAAGTTTCTTCAGAAATAGCCAACTAACAGAAATGTTTCCATGTCTCGACTCTAGCTGTCAATGATCGAAGATCCTCAGACATACTGGAGCCATCACTTTTGAGACGGTCCATGGTTTGGCCATACCAACTATAAATCGCGCTATATCCTATGCCTTCTGAGTGTGCTTTATGGCCCATTGCCTCCAGTCCGTCCAGACGATTATGGTCGCTCATATTAATAATTGATCGGGCAATTTAAATAATAAATTTAAATAATGGTTGTGCTAAGTAATACAATTTTGGTGTCCAAGAATATAATCAAAAATATTGTTAATTTGGAATGGGTTGCTGGTAGACTTAATTCTGTTACATGCAATGAGGGTTGACTGTTCGCTGTTGCCTTGCACCATAAGGATATCTAGCAAGAGCAATCATTTGTTGGATAGCGCAGGGAAGGAACGAACAGATTCAAGGTACAGTCAAAGGACAAATATCACGACTGTGTTCTTTTGATCTAACCCCTCAACATCAATTATAATCAAGACTCTTTGCATCTATTCGAAGCACATCAAGTACAGTATTAATATAAACCAAAAAATCTGCATTCCAATATTCTACCAAACGATCTTCAAGGTCACTTGCAGCCAATTCAACCGGTATATCACGGCTTGTAACAATCAAGAAAATGGAAATCGTGAAGCGAAGCAACGAGGGTACTGAGAAGAAAGCAGCTGGAAGACTTGTTGGTGGTATAAGCACCGCAAAATCGGATATCGAAGTGTTATCCTCCACTGAGCCTCTCAAATCACACGAGTATGTCCGATTGCCTCAATTAAAGATTTTGCTCGATGCTGTCTATGATGACCTGCTTCATGCGCCATCATTACATGAACAAGAAAACGAATATCTTGCCAACATTAATCATGAATTTTCACTTCAATCACCTGCGTTCGATCTGAACCATGACAAATTGTCAAATGATACAGACGACGATTATTGCGTAGATTGCCCAGTCGAGATCGGCATCGACAAGTTTGGACAAGATTATGTACGATCAAGAAGCACTGATCTACCAACTATACAAGAGGAAGAGGAAGGGGAGATTCATGACTTAGATGATGAATTCGACGCCAGTATGGCTGAGTGTAGCTTTGATACGGATAAAGGAAAAGAAAATAAGCTTCGCCCCAATTACAGCTTGGAGGATAGACTTGAGCTGATTGACCAGAGCTGTGCTCTTCTCGCGCCCTCCATTACTCGATGGTCTGATGAAGATCTGTCTGGGCATCAGGAGGAACTTTCGGCGCCTGATTTAGCCAGACGATTGTTTGAAGTAAACATGCAGCGAGAGAGACAAACAGGCAAATCGAAAAGAGTGTTGAAAATACTTCTTCACAAAGTAAAAGGCGGAGCTTCGAAGGTCATATTGCGGAAGTCTTGGGGAAACTTCCTGACAGCGACGAGCAGGGTGGGTGAAACAAATCAAGTGGATAAATAAGCGGGTTATAGTTCGGCTTGGGAGACAAGGAGATGAGGATAGTACATATCAGTCCATACAGCGATAATAGTAATGATAATAGCATCGTATAATTTATTTTGACGGAGCATCCTATCTTGTGAAGTTGATGGATTGTCAAAAAAAGATCGGATCGGATCAATGTTTTTACGGAAAAGCCTCGGCATTGAAAAGAGGTCGAATCTCTTTCAATTACAACCTCTTCTACCCTACCTATCCCATTATACGGCATTACCATGAGAGATACTTCCCACGGGTCCAAAAATGTCCCCGCCTGAAGTCAAAGATCTTTTCCCATAGAACTGATATCCTTAACCGCATCCAACTCTCCCAAAAACCCCTCATATTTCTGTCTAATCAACTTCCACGCCGTTGGACCCAAAGGAAGTCGAAGTGGTACTTTCTCTCCGCGACTAGCTATCTTAAAGATAGTTTCTGCTATATCATTAGGGCCGAGCATTCCAATACCGCTCTTGATGCCCATGTTTACCCATTTCTCAAGTACACGGGCGGGCATATCGGGAGCAGAATAGGCAGGATGAGGTGCAGTGTGGCTTTTGCTGTGGCCTTCAAAGTTGGTTTTCACACCAGAGGGCTCGATTATACAAAAATTGACTGGTGAAGAGAGGCCTTGTTAGTTGTGTGGGAAGAGACAATGAAATGAAATGGGAATGAAATTATCGACGCACTATTCCAATCCGGATGCATTTCTCGTGCGACAGATTCAGTCCAACCTTCCACTGCATATTTACCAGCATGGTAATAAGCATTACCAGGAAACGAACATAATCCAGCTAGGGAAGAAATTTGGTAAATAACCCCCCCACGATGTTCTTTATGCTGGCGCATAACTTCAACAGCTTTCATTGTGACTCTTGCTGTACCAAAAAATAACGTTTCGATCTCTGAATGCGCTTCTTCTTCAGTTGCCGACTCGGTATCTCCAGAAAGGGAATAACCAGCATTGTTGATCACAATGTCAAGATGGAAAGAGTCGCCAAAATGCTTAGAAGCTGCGGCGAAAGCTTCGTTCACTGACATAGCAGATGTTACATCCAGAGCGAGTTTGAGAATATCAGGATTGGAGTCTGGAAGGTAAGAAAGATCGGAGGGATTGCGAGCCGTGGCAATCAAGCGCTGATTAGGTATGCCGGCAATCAATTCCGAGATGGCGCGACCGATTCCAGATGAGCAGCCGGTAACTTTTCATGAGAATTGTTAGTTATTTGCTTTCTTGAACTCGCAATGAGAGATGGGTAGTAGCGCACTCAACCAAGTTGCATCAGGTGGAAGCTCGTAAGGCTTGGTATTGACTGGGTTCATCTTAAAAGCTTTAAATGGGATTTTTAGAATCGATAGATATGTTCAATATTGGACTCGCTGAGGTTTTGTGCTTGTCTTTTCACTGTAGTCGACTTTGGGCTTCTTATATCCAAACCCCCCATCAACCCCCACGCCAAATATAGATCATTGGAACTGACGGGTACACGTGCTGTTCACAATTTGGTCAAAGCTGCATAACCCCTATTATGATATTCGCTTCACGGCCAGCTCAATTTGTTTCCCCGAGCAAAGAGTGGGTTGGGAAAATAAGTCGGGACTTCTGGAGGAGGAATGACTCATTCGGCCACGGTTTAGAGGATCTTACTGATGCAGGTGCTGCAGATCCTCCAGTTAGCGATCTCGTGATCGTCGCCAGAGCTCCACCAATCATTATGCTTCATAAAGTTCTGTCGTATATCATGTATTGTTAAGATTGAATTACAGCACGCTTCTAAAAGCCATTCGGTCATCATCTGAAAAAGCTGATCTTCTGGAAGTAAGGTTCCAAACGATCGGCTTTCAAATGTACCCCTCAGACGATTAGTTGCCAAATCTCCAAGTCAAATCCAGAAGCCTTTCTTGGACGTCACTGCGTCAGAACTCGGCTCGAGTCTGATATCTCAATGTGAGAACAATTCCGATTTGGAGTAAAAAATTTATCATTCTTAACTTCTAAAGCTTTAATTAAGCATTACATCCTCTTTACTTGCTTCATATCTGAAATTTTGCTCCCAGCGACGAAGTTTGGCAAGAAGCTATCTGAGCAGATCCCGTTCAAAATTAAACGATCATGAACAGCGCAGAAAATCAAGAAGTGCTCAAAAATGTGGTTCGGGAATATTTCAGCAATATATGACCAATATACATTGTGTTTCCCGATCAACATTCAATATTCGAGTGTACAATACACCCTCATCTCAAAAGTCACAAATTTCGACAGTCAATATCATACCAATCTCAAGTATACAAATTTTCATCCCTATCTATCCTGCTAATCTCTCTTTAAACAACAAATTCTAAAACAGCTATCTCAGACATTGAAACATATATCTTCCACGCCTCCACAAAAAGTGGTTTTGCAAAAAGTACAGAAAAAGAATCTAAAGAACATCCTCAAGTCACCAAGCTCACAAAAAAACATCCCTAACATCCATCTCTCCAAACCGAAAAATCTAATCCTTGAATCTCTAAAGGATGTTAAACTTTCCGGTCTCCTCAGGCAAAACCCCAGTAACGATAAACGTCTTAGTTCCAAACGTCATCGTCTCAGTCTTAAATTCAAAAGTCTTACTATCAATCTCAACCCTACCCGTGAATTCAGGCTTTTGCATGTGGGCACCAGTGGGCCTAGCATGGCCGCTCTCAACAGCCCGAGCTGATTCTTTAACATTGGAAGGTCTAGCATGACCGGATTCGTGCGATTGAGAGTGTATTTTGGTGCCGGTAGGTTTGGCGTGCTGGGATTTGTGTTCTTTGCCTCCTTTACCGGTTGGTTTGGAGTGGTTTGATTTGTGTTCCTTGTTTCCCTTGCCGGTTGGCTTTGCTTGTCCACTCTCGTGACCTTTGCTGCCTTTGCCAGTAGGCTTAGTCTGTCCACTCTCGTGAGTACCAGTTGGTTTAACATGACCGCTTTCAGCAGCACGAGCGGACTCTTTATGCCCGGTAGGCCTAGCATGGCTTGATTCGTGAACCTGAGAGTGCTGCTTGGTACCAGAATGTTTGGCATTGCCGGATTCATGAGCAGAGGGCTGTTTCGTTCCAGTAGGTTTAGTATGAGTAGATTTATGTTCCTTCTCGTTCTTTCCAGATGCCTTAGCATTTCCGCTCTTATGTGGCTTATTCTCCTTGACTCCAGTAGGTTTTGCATCTCCACTCTTATGTTCCTTTCTACCCTTTCCAGATATCTTAGCTTGACCACTTTCAGATGGCTTCTTGTCTTTGAAGACAGAGGTTGCAGAGGGATGGACATGTTCTTTCTTCCCACTACCAGTAGGCTTTGAATGGCTACTTTCATGCTCGTGAACTGCAATCTCTGTGGGCTTTGCATTGTGGGATTTGCGCACGGTAGTACCTTCGACAATATCTGTTTCAACAGCTCTCTTAGAGAAATGACCAGTTGGCCTGGCATGGCTGCTTTCGTGGGCTTTGGATGCAAGACCAGTTGGTTTGGGGCCGTCATGAGACTCGAAACCAGATGGTCGGAAGTGATGGGCTTCGTTCTTACCACCAGATGGGTGGATGGTGAATTTAGATTCCTCTTCTTTGGTGCTAGTGGGGATGGGCTCCTCAGCAGTGAAGGAACCGGTAGAGTGGATCTTGAAGGAGTGCTCGATAGAACCGGTAGGTTTAACGTGGGATCCACTGTGCTGAACGACATCGGAGGTAAGAGCGATGGGGGAGGCAGAGATCATGGAGATAAGGAGGGCGGCAGTTGCGCCGGAGATTTTGGAGAATTGCATGATGACAGATGTATATTCGCGTGATTTCGGGTTTAGAAAGTTATCTTGTTTGCTTGGAATGATAGAAAAATACTTGAAAAATCAAAGTAAGGACCGGCCGAGGTTGGAATCGAAAAAAAATTGAATTGTAAGGAGTGTGACAATGAAAAACGCAAAAAGTAGAACGCGATTCTGAATAGAGTGTTTGAACTGATGAAGTAGAATTGGTACTATCAAAACATGATCTTGGCATATATACACACACACATATATATATATATATACTTGGCACAGCAAAAAGGAGTCTAGACTTGCCCTTCACTTGTAGCAAGCCCCTCATCCTCATCTCATCACTGAGTAACCTCATGATCCTTCTTCCTTTGCGCCACCAGTATCATGACATATTATTTTCTGGGGAAGCTTCTCATTGCTTCCCACAAGCTGGTCAGATACGACTGCTCGATAGACGAAATCAAGAAAATACATCAAGGTAGGATCGGAGGAATGAATAGATTATATAAAAAGAATCCATTTCTTCCCAGAACAGGCACTCGATTTCATGTCGAACGATTCCCCAGGAGATATGAAACCAGAATCTTCAAAAGGCTCATTGTATAAACAAACGTAAGATACCATTCATAGAAGGTCCCAAGATCAAACGGAACTACCCATCAAAAAGTCCAAAGAATAATGCGTAATCTCAGGGGTAATAAGCCCGATAAGACGGTGCAATTAAATGCAGAAAATCCTTCCACTAAGAACTCGAAACAACCCCCAACCACGTGCTTGGGGATCTGACAGCCCTGAATCTTCAAGAATACTACCTCTGCTCTCGTCAATGAAACAGTACGGAAAATATAATCCAGTCGTGACAAAATACTTGGCACAGCCTACTGAAGGAAGAAACAAACACCAGTGGAAACCTTGACATTATACTAAGCTTTGCGGGAGGATCGGAGAATTGCTTTAACATTAATGGATGAAATTGGTGCTTGCGCGTCTTTTTGACCCTTTTAGAATCTAGTTAAAGAATAAGCTCGGGGAGATTCTCAGGATTTTGAATGTTGTAGTTTTTCTCGAGAAGGAAATTGTGGCAATGCGGTCGGTCGGTAAAAGTCTAGATGTGCTACTAACTATCACTGTACAGCACAACACGATTCGATAGCGAAACACCCTTACCTTAAATTTGATAATCATTAGAGTTCTGCAATATAAATTTAGATGTTCATCGTCTGTTGTGTAGATTAATTCTCTCATTCCGAATTTTTCAATCATGGAGTAGGTCAGTATTTTGCAATGAAAAACGCAGAATATATTTGATCGAGGGTTTGCGACTTTGCACGTAGTTTCAGGGTCCTTATACCTAGGAAAACTTGTGGATCATTGAGGTAAACATGAACTAATGACTTAAGGTACGCATCCAAATGAATGGGTAGTCTCGTGTTCGAAACCATACAGAGTTGTAAGGGCAACAAATCATACTTGATTGGGTTGAGAAAGGTGCTATTAAAATTTGATATGCTATTTAACTGGTATCTCTTTTGCTCGCGCATCAGCTTCAAAGCCATGAATCTCGCATTTGCATCAGCAGGCTACAAATACTAACAATGCTAGATGTTCTCCATCCATATTCCTACCCCATCATGTAATATCGTATCATCACGCCAATAAATCCCACTGCTAAAAAAAATGCATCAAGAAACACCAGGAATGCCCGTGGGCCCACCCCACGAATTGAACGAACTATCCTAACCACCTTGCACCAAGTACAGCCCAAATCGCTAAATGCATCATAGTCGTGAATTTCATCTCCAGTCCACAAATTTTTGGATGCCAGTCCAATCTAGGCCCCATATGCTGGCTCCACTAGGTTGCCAATTGCGGTTGATCCAGAATGCCAAACCACCAATGATCCCAAAACTACTCACCACCTGTAGTGCAATAATACCTCGTCGCTTCATGTCTTCGTTGAATTCTAAAATCCCAAGGGGATCGTTTGTATTCAAGATAGAGTTGGAAGATGTTCGAGAATATTTTCCCCGCTTGACTAAAGCTCCAGTATCAGAATTCCGTTGAGGTTGACGTGCTTGAGAGATTGGGACAAGTGTACCATCCTGTACACATTCCCCAAGTCTCTCTGTTAACCACACCGCCCTTTCACTCCGAGCCAAAGCTTCAAATCTAGCACGCTCATTCTGAAGACTCCTTTGTAGATCAATAGCCCAATTTGAAAGCCTTACTTGTGCGAGTCTCTCTTCACGTTGAGTATGATCTGTTATACGAGCCAACGCGTAAGATGTTGTAGCTCCAACGGGCGCAGTAAGAACTTGTGAGGTATACGATGACATCATTGATTGCGAAAGAGGTCGATATAAGCTTTGTGGCCTCTGCACCGATTGATTGTTCCGCCATGCTACGAACTTCTTTGCTGCTGAGTTTCTGAGCCATGCTATGCTATCTGGCTCAAATAGCTGATCGACAAGAGCAGCTAGCTCTGACTGTACTAAAGGTTGAACGTAGTCAGGGTTCATAAGAAAGCTAGCATCCATGGTCTCGTGATCTTTTGACAACATAGTGGATATAGCATAAGGTGCAGCTGGCTGAGAGGATTTTAGAGCATCGTCAAAGGACAAGCCAAAGAGAAATGGTCGTATATTGGCAGCTTGAAGCTCGCTCAATACATGCCGTTTGACGGTGGCAAGGTCCTCAAGCGACAAAACTTCTGATCGTGCTACAAGAGGTATGACATTTGTCATGGAAGATATGCGTCGTAGATACTCAATATCAACAGGTTTGATTCCTGGTTTAGAGTTAATTGTTTGCCCGGAAGATTAATTTCTCATAGACTTACGATTTACTATGATATAGAATACGACATCTACTTGTGAACCGCCATTTCCACCAAGCAAATGTATTATATCAGAATCGGTCATGCCATCTTTGGATTCAACTTTTTGAAACTGAGACTCGATGTAATCAACAACCGGAGAAATCACTTCGAGACACTAGATAAATTAGCTGACAGTAAGGCCATAATAGTAAGACAAAGCTCACAGAAGTCTTGTTCCCATAACCAGGTGTATCAACAAAGCATAAATTCCTTTCTAGAACCGAATCGCCCATACTCTTTCTTCGACGTAGGACTTTACTTTCGTCAACTTCCGACCACCAACTAGGATATGCCTTGGTGCTAGCATATATTTCCGTAATTTGAGTTGTAGTCTGCATGTTGCCACCTCCAGATTTGGCTTTATTTTTGGAATGTCGTCGTTTCTCGGAGACTGGGAATGGTGAAGTAGATAGGGGGTCGACATGAACTATATCTTCACAGACTTGCACTATTGCTTTGATTAAGGATGTCTTGCCAACACCTAAATAATGTCAGAAGAGCGACATATAATGGCGTGAAGTTTAGTCACCTGAATCTCCAGCGATTAACACCTTCAACCTCCCCATGTTCTTTCCCTTCTCAGTAAATGGCCGTCTACTAGGCATTTTTATACTCGGCATAACTAGTTGGGGGTCAGAGCCGCTATCCATCATTGCCGGCGCATCCTGTTCATCTTCTCCCCCAGATACAATAGCCTGGCTTAATATTTCGTCATTGAGCGACTCAGTATCTGAAATCCTCGAACCAGGACTACTTATGATAGATCCTCCAGCAGCGGAATATAGAGATATAGGGGTATAAGGTCTGGAGGCTTCGGTGGTTGAAGGGCGAACTGGGGAAGTAGTTCCACTGAGATCGTAAGATGTCTTTCGGGAACGGGATCTCGAATCTCCTACAGATTGTAACTTTTCTGCCAAATTCTTCTTGAATTTCTCCCTAGCCCTGTCGTATTTTCCATCCTCATCACCACTACCTTCGGAGAGAGAGCTAATTGTAGTGTCTATACTTTCCACACCGTATGTACTATTCTTCAAAGAATCTCGATGTTTTAATGGCACACGAATAGCTTGAGCTTCTCCGGATTCTAATGTTCTCTCGTCGGCAAGGAAATAGCTCATCTGCGGAGCTTGTGTTCTTGTTGCAAGTGGTGTCATGTCGTTATCATTAATACTCCTACTTCGAGATCTCCCCCTGTAAGCATCGTCGCCTGGTAAAGGGCGCATTTTGGATTGTCTGATAAGGAGTTGAGTGTGGAGAAGCGGGGATCAAGTTCTTATCATGCTTTAAATGCCCGGTATACTTAATTTCCTCAAAGAGTGAAGGTGTTCAAACAATCCCTTTAACAGAATTGAAGTTGTCTCGTAAGTTGTAGCACGGTTGCTTGGGTAGGTATGTAACAATATTATTAGTAACCCCGCCGCGTGATATTGGATATAGGAAGGAGAGATCCTGAGTCCTGATTCATTCACGGAACCGATTAGCGGTGAATCTTACCTAACACCGATCTGTACTAAAATGATACCGACATTAGTGCCAAAAGCACCCAGGCACGTGCTGGGCTGCTGGGGCACCAATGGAAGATAAGATAAGGCATCAATTTATATCGACCTTATTTTGTGTAAACCTTATTAGGCGCCTGGTATTTTGGATTTAAGCGCCCTATTTGGTGTAATACGGTAATACAGCCACTCAGAGAGGGATATTGGGAAAGGGCTAGGCTCAATATGGTTACTCCCGTCAACCATTCTTTCTGTTCTATTGTACCACTTTCACTGGGCGGCCATACATGAACGATAATTGGGAGCATTTTCCGACGATCGTTTCTCGAGTGAAGTAACCCCTACATCATTTTGCTCCGGTTTTCTTTTCCACAGGGAAAGATCTCCAATTTTATTACAGTCAATCAAAACGGCTTCTCACGGGTCGAAAGACACGCTATCAATTCTAGAGCAAACTTGCACCCCAAAGTCCATTTTGTTCAATACAGCTCGCAAAAGATCTTTACTACAGCCTCCTCACACATTTCCCCCTTCTCCAACTGCGCAGCGACTTCCCCACTCTCTGCCCAGTTCCATCAGCATACAAGATCTTGATACCGAACACCTTGCAGACAAGATGGACAACAGGAAACACCCCAGTTCCTTCCAGCAGCTGGAGAAGTTAGGAGAGGGCACATACGCTACTGTGAGTACAAGAGCGGGATCTTGAGGTCCAAGTAGTGCAGCGCGACCTGCGCTTGATTTCTATCCTACGAGGGGCTCTTGTTGCAGCGGACTTGTAGATGTTCTTCGATGCTGACTCATACAAGGTTTTCAAAGGTAGAAATAGGCAGACTGGTGAACTTGTCGCCTTGAAGGAGATCCACCTCGATTCCGAAGAGGGTACACCATCGACTGCGATCCGAGAAATTTCCTTGATGAAAGAGTTAAAACATGAGAACATTGTCAGCTTACACGATGTCATACATACCGAGAATAAGCTCATGCTGGTTTTTGAACATATGGACAAGGACTTGAAGAAGTACATGGACACTGCAGGAGACAGGGGAGCTTTACCACCTCCTACGATCAAATCATTCATGCACCAACTCCTTAAGGGGATCGATTTCTGTCATCAAAATCGAGTCCTCCACAGAGATCTAAAGCCCCAAAACCTTCTCATCAACATGAAGGGTCAACTCAAACTTGCGGATTTTGGTCTTGCGCGTGCATTTGGTATCCCTGTCAATACTTTCTCCAACGAGGTGGTTACTCTATGGTACAGAGCACCAGACGTCCTCCTTGGAAGCCGAACCTACAATACCAGTATTGACATTTGGTCTGCGGGATGCATTATGGCAGAAATGTATACGGGACGTCCCTTGTTTCCTGGTACAACCAACGAGGATCAGTTGGTACGAATTTTCAGGATTATGGGAACACCATCTGAGCGAACATGGCCTGGAATCTCTCAATTTACCGAATACAAGTCAAACTTTCAGATGTATGCAACTCAAGATCTACGAGTTATCTTACCTCAGATTGATGCTGTTGGTATCGACCTTCTTCAGAGAATGTTGCAATTAAGACCGGAATTGAGAATCAGTGCACATGATGCTTTAAGCCATCCATGGTTCAACGATTTACCAGGAGCAATGAGACGCCCACAGGTACAACAAGGACAGATGCCAATGCAAAGGGGATATGCACCGCAAGAGGTTGCCCAAGGAGGTTACCAACAATATTGACGGATTTCTTTTAAGCGAACTTATGATACCTCTATTATTGGGGAAAAGGCGTTGGACAGGATGGCATGGAGAGAGACTTGGGTGCGTGTGTTTTCATCGCAGGTTATGATCGATCTATGATAATGAATTTCTTTAGCTTCCAATTCATGATCTTCATATTACGTACGGATTCCATTTCTATATGACATACTTCTCAAGCTACACCGAGGCGATAACCTCAGCCTCATGTTCACAGACCTTTATTTGTGACTTATGTTGCATGTCTGATGTTTCGGGCTGTGCAAATATATAGCCACCAGCTTTCTTGGCTTAACAGTGGCTCTTCTACAGGCCAGATGACCCGTGCGTAATTCTTATTCAAATGCATGATTCTCCTAGTAGCCTTGAAAATCGAAGCAGGATGAGAATCCGTAATCCTCATGTCTGAATTGGAATTGTATATCAAGACTCGATTCAATTTCAAATGTGCAATGGGGACAGTTTTCGGTTTTCCAATAATACGCAAATCGTTGCTTCTACCTAGGAGCTCACTGGGGCAGGACGATTTCTTCGAGTGTTCAAAAGCTTATTAAGAGAAGCTCATTTAAAAGAAAAGACTACTACATGATCATAAAGATGGAGCAAGTAAAACATATTAGATAAGTATCAATATATAGCCAATGCAAGGAAGTTTTCAAATGCGATCGTGAGAGGTCATTTTTTCATAATTAGTTGGTCGGGAAATAATACTCTGAATATATCACAACTGTTGGTGTGTGATCGTTCAGTGTGTTTATATATGAGGTGTGGATGTGCATCACGTAAATATCTCGCCAAAGCCGGGACAGTTCGGTT
The DNA here is from genome assembly GCF_000143535.2 of Botrytis cinerea B05.10. NCBI lineage: Eukaryota > Fungi > Ascomycota > Leotiomycetes > Helotiales > Sclerotiniaceae > Botrytis > Botrytis cinerea. The sequence continues at coordinate 509,837 of NC_037319.1, read as the reverse complement.
CATATTTAAGTAGCAGGAATCCACCTAATGGTAAAATGATAGGTAGTTGTTTCACTCATTATTGATCATATCTCTATTACTCATCATCTTCCAAATGAATACCCACCCAGATATGCTGTCCTTTCGGTCAGTCACATAAGAAATTGCTAGCCTTAGTGGGCATGAAGATGCCGTAGTCCGCTGCGTCCAAAGCCTCCTCGTCAATGACATCCATAACCTCCCCTCATTCAAATGGCTCATTCCCATCGCCTGGCGATAGATTTTACATTTGTAAAATATGTTAAAAAATACTGATGATGGGAAATGCACAGGCTCCCCATCGCTCCTAGATCTACCAGATATCTTATATGATTCTCCTATTCCAACTTCCAGTTCTAAGCTAGAATCGAGCTGCAGTCAAAAAGATGCTTCCGAGACCCCATGGAACGTGTTTTTGGCAGTAGTGTGTACGGACTTCTGTGAGGGTATGAGGGAGGACTAAATTAATGGAGTCGGACAAGTTGTGGATAGTAAAGTCAATTCCAATTCCCGTCAAGACAGTCAAATTGGCAGTTCCAAATTCGACCAATGTAACTGGCAGAACTCCGCCACCTGACCTCAATAGTATTTCTGGTGGAAAGTTTTGCAGAACGGGCACTCATTTTATTCAATTTTCGAGCTAAACACCAAGCGAGCATTTTAGCAGGATCTGATCTGCATGACAATATCACTCCTCACATTAATCTATTGTTGTTTAAAAAGGATTCTTTTGAGTGAAAGCAAACTTGGACAGGTGCAGCGACACTCGGATATGTCTTCAACCTGTAACTTACGAGATGCAAGATAATGACTTGAGGTTAACGAGAAACTCATCGATACCTCCATGGCACATTGACATTGGAATAGTGATTAATCCTTCTAGGAGATTCTTATCTTAAGATTAGAGCTCAAGTAAATTCAGCAGCGATGGGCTTGTCCCACTCAAGAGTTGTTAAATCTATGGTTACCATCATCCAAATAAATCAGCACACACTTAAGTAAACACCTGTCATCGGTAAACCTGATGATAATCCCGCTGGATACTGTGGCCATATCTCATATACAGTCTTATTTCCTACAACACCATCCGCAAACCGAAACACAAAGCTCAGCACGCCATTTTCAGGACATAGTAATGAATTAACCGTTGTATCGAGACGTAGTACTGGCGTGAGTACTCCAAAATGCTGAGGGGTATCGGAGTTTTCAGGAAAGAAGGCTGAAGTCCAGGTTGGCGGAGTATTAAATGGAGAATTGGAAAGTGGGGAGACGATAGAGATGTCTAGTGTCGGTGGAGTTGGTGAGGAAAGTGACCAGCCTAGATATTGCGACTCGAAAAATGGGAAGGTGGCAGCGAGGCTGCAGGTCGGATTTGTGCTAGAGGGGCTCTGAGTGGACGAAGGGATTGTGAAGGACATGTATTGAAGAAGAGCAGTCGCTGGGGATAACTTTAGCAATCAAACTATAGGGAAGTTGAGAGTGGTATTAGAGAAATAAGGGGATATACTGGAATTCTGGTATACGAAGAATGAACCAGCACCGTTGCTACTTATGGCATTTGAGTAGCTTGTGTTGGGAGCGGAGCTTGATATCTGGGAGATCCAAGATGGTGAAATCTTTCGGCATTCTCGAGTTGATAGGGATTTGTATGGGGTGCTTGGAATAATTGATGCTATAGAACTTGTCAAAATGAATGACGAAATTATCTGGAAAGTTCCCAACTGGTACATCTTGAAATATGAGGAGATCATTTCACAATGCCTTGTACTCATCGATGTATCAGAAGAAATAGACTATTAACAAGTTCGTTGCCTACCGCATAAAAGGACAATTATGTCCTGGGAATCTGTGCTCTCATATACCTAAACATCATGGGGTCGAGACCATATTGTTGTAAGAATAAGTTTCACGGAGTTCGACTTGGCGTAAGCAGGATTTTGGCAGATCGCGGATGATTAGGTCTTTCGGAAAGACTTTCCGAAACCCATCGATATGAAGGTATATTTATTTGGTTTTATGTAAAAAGAACTCTAGTGGAACCTTGAATTCTTCCTCATTCTTTCTCCATAAATCATCAACCCCACAAGTGCAGGTAGAAAAGCGATGCAAATAAAAGCTAACAACGAATTACCCCATCCGAGTCCCAATCGGTTGTACAAAGGCGGTCCAACGAGCGGTAGAATAGCAGCAAATAAAGCACGAAGTATACAGCACACAGCCACTGCCGAAGCTGCATGTAGTTCGTGTACATCGACGAGATAGTTCTCTGTGGGAAGTATTGACAATATGAAGCTGAAGCCCACAATTGCAGTTCCAATAATAGGAACGATCCAATGAACGTGCTTTTCGGCGGACCAACCGTAGAGAAAGAGACCAATAGGAAGAACAATGGCGCCGAGAAGCATGAGGGGAAGTCGATGCTCGGGTTTTAGGTGTCCTTCTTGTGATTTTTTGTACTTGATGTATCGATCTGAGACCATGGCATAGAGCAGCATAGCTATAACATTCCCAGCAGCTGACAGAAATTAGTTTGGTCCATATACATACATCCAACAAAAGATCGGAAATCCGTACCTCTTCCCAGAAATGCAAGTCCCACAGGACCTTGGCCAAGTCCGTAATTATCCTCTAGGATCGGAGTAAGTGTAGTAAGAATAACATAGGAAATTCCATAGACTAAAGCCGTGAAGAAAGATATGATAAAAACGATTGGCGAAAGGAACAGCATTTTGATTGGCCGTAGCAAAGAGTCCTTTAAATCCGCATGCTTCCCCGAACTTTCATATTTCGATCGCAAATGTTCGTTGCCGGTACTTTTGCGGAGTCTCTCTACTTTTCGCTGCACGAGTTTTACCTTGTACGTTTCTCGAAATGTAAGAAACCCAAAACAAGTTACCGCTCCTACGGCAATCACAACAATCCAGATACTCCATCGCCAGCCTTTTGCTTCAGTAATATAGGACCCAATGACCGGTCCTGCAAATGGCCCGAGTAGTGGAAAGGCAATAGCTACCGACATAGCGGTACCTCGATCTTCTTTTCTGAAGAGGTCCCCGACGATACTGGGCCCTAAAGTCACCGATGAAACGACCAGTCCGCATAGAAAACGAAAAGCGATGAGCATGGACATATTAGTACTCAGTGCCCCTCCTGTAAGACACAGAATGAAGAGAATATTTCCAGTGTGATATACAGGCATTCGCCCATAGAGTTCCGACAGAGGTCCCACCAAGAACGGTCCGAAGACTTCGCCAAGCTCCCAGATGGACACGAGCAAGGTTGAGTATAGTTCATTTGTAACGTGGAATTCTTCCATTACTTTTGGTACTGCTGGAACAATAGTGATGGTGCCCAAGTTACTATATGAGAATTCGTTAGATATATCGTTTGAGCATCAGGAGAAATGGCGCAAGCTTGAGGCAAGGGACTAGTTAAACGAAAACATGAACATACACCAACATGAACATCAATGCCGTACAGCTAACAATTGACCATTTTCGCCATAAAGGCCAGTTAAGGGGGTGTTCCGGTTCATTCTCGTCGAGATCAATAACGTTTTCATCATTATTCAGGGCGTCGATGATAGTAGTCGAAACGTCTGGTTTTTCTAAGGGTACAGCAATGTTCCGGTCTGACTTTGTTCCCAATGCTTCATCCTGCAAAGCAACATCGAGTACTGGATTATCCATTATTGAAGTAAACTCAGCTGATAAACAAACTCAAGACAAGATTGCAGAACTAATCACTATTATACTAGATAAATGTGTTAACTATACTTGAGTTATCAAACTGTTGGAAGAGCCCGAAGAAAAGCCGGCAATATAACATCGACACCTGGTAATTGGAGTTGTATTACAAATTCTCATTTGTTTGGAGCTCGAACTGCGTCATAAATGATTGTCGTCACTTTTTAAAATCACTATTGGAGGATCTGGAATCGTTCAGATTGGAGGCTACTACAGTCTTGCTAATAGAGCTGATTCCTGTCAGGCTTGACTATGTTGGAACAAAGTCTATCGCTCCTCCAAGATAAGAGGGTAAGAAGGCCAAATATATCTGAAGATAATAAAAATCTGTAATCGGGATATAGATTGCTGTCTCCTCGGTACGATACTTGCGTCTACGGGATGAAATCAATCAGACTCATGATCGCCTTGCAGGAAAGCTTGTAAGCAGTAACAACACCGATCATACTGACTCGAACCACAGATAAGACATAAGTATACTTCGATATCGATCCACTTTATTCCATAATCATTCAAAGACCAACACCCCTATTGTTGGTTTCGGCAGATGTTTGATTCGATCGTACTTCATCAAAAAAATGTATACTTTTGCGGGTCTTGCGGCGTAGCTACCATCCGGCACAAATTCATCTCGCCACGCCTCTCTTCTGCATTGAGGACTTGCGTGTTTGTTGTCATGACGCAAATGATGTAAAGCTTGATATTTCTTGAGTATTAGGGGAATTAAGCGGTTGTGTGGGACATTATCGAATGCTATCTATCTTCAGACCCAGCCGTCTTACCCATTGTACCCATTGCGAGCACTGCTTGAGACTTGTCAAATGAGATCCATACAATAACTGCCCAGGAAAACATACATTTCATTATGTATCCATCTCCCGAAAGCCTCGTTGGGAGAATCGCAAATCTCGTGAATCAACCAAAAAGCCATCCGAATACCAGACATAGTGTTCCACAATGATACGCCAGAGTTTACCGTATCTTTGTCTCATACGCTACTTAGACGTACTCCAATATAAACTAAATTACAATGTGAAATCTGGATACCCCACAACGCGAAGGATTCGAAAAAGAACCAGATGTAGTCTCGGTCAAATGCGTAAATGTCGTCAATGGGAGCAGCTAAAGGCCCGGGCTGATGAGTATACAGCTTATTAGAGACACATTTGAGAGACAAACAAGAACGAGATCCGCTGACTGAGAATACATTGAGCCTGATGACCCAGGTCCTCAGCGCCTCCATTTATACTCACAATTATTTACCTCCCCACCGGCTTCTTTCCCCTACAAACAACCCTAGGGATACACAATGCATTCCCCTCCTCTGCTTCTCTCTCTCCCCTTTCAATCAATTCCCACCACATTTCTGCCGCCTTCCCTTTCCCAATCCGCATCAAACTATCCGCAAATTCCTCCATTGTCAACAAATGTTGCTCATTAAATGCTCTCACCAATCTATCTTCATCTCCAAAGTTCTGCATATCCATCTCCTCAAATCCAGCATCTTCAAGAAAAGATGGGATTCGGAGCGTCCAATCGTATCGTCCGTTTGCCCAGGACATAGTGCGGATCTGTTTGAGAGCCGGGGCTTGTGTAGAAGAAGAGGCAGTTTTGACATGCATGTTTACGCAATCTAGTTCATCCCATTGTAGATATCCTGTAATACCTTTGTTAGCTTTCAGCGCACCCCCCCCTCCCTTCCTCTTCTTCAATCTCTCAGATCAAAAACAGAAACTCACCACCCGGCTTCAACATCCTCATCAATTTCCCCACAAATTCTCGAATCTGACTCTCCCCCTCCAAAACCAAAACCAGCAATCTCACATGCACAAAATCAAACATTTCCACCCACTCCCCCGGCACCTCTTCAAAAATATCCCATCTCCTCACCTCCGCGTTTGCTGGCAACCATTTCTCATGCGGCGCCTGCTTGATATCTTTATCAAACCCCACGAGTTTCCCGTCCGGAAATTCCCTTCCTACATCCAGTAGCCATGTTGCCGTGCCCGTTGCCACGTCCGCAATTTGGGCATTTTTGGGTAAATGGGGAAAAATGGATGGATGGATATTAAATCCAAGTGCTTCTTTCCAGAGATAATGCTGTAGATTTAGTCGACAGGAGGAGATATGGTTGCGGGTGCGAGCACGGTTGAGAATATAGCCGTGGCCAGAGGAGAGACTCCAGTCTGTTTTTGACACTTCGGGTTCTGACATTGTGATTGTGGGAATCGATGATCTGGGATGGAAAATGAAGTTTCTTGTTGGATTTGGGAATGATAGATTAGATGTGGAAAGGCAATGAGAAGAAAAAGATATTATCAACCCGAGAACATAGATGATGGATGAACGAAAATCAAGAGGCCATATATGCAGAGTGTATTCACTAATATGTACCCCGCCTCAAATTGAATCAGTTGACCCATCAACACACATAAGCTCCATGGTATAACTCGCAGACCAAGGTAAACTCTACTGATGAATCAACGATTGTACTCTCCCTCGTCTACCAACAGTTGGTTTCTCTAAACGGCATTCCGATGCGAGATAGCTACATGATTCTGCACTAGCAATCGTATGGACTAATCGCAACCAAGAAATAAATGCATAATCAAGCAACTGTTGGGATCGGGGTTGGAATTAAACACCCCGCTATCCAGCGGACAATGACAACTAATCATTGATGCAACCTCAGGAGCCTACTTCAAACAACAAATAACGTACCGAATCATCAGATGAACGAATGAAGAAATGCAAAAATACCATACCCTGAAGACTTACGAAAGCAAATCAACAAACCGACTTCATCAAACCCCAAAAATTAGAAAAAAGACCTCAAGTTTAGTCATTATCTTCTTGATCGGAACGAAACGAAATAAACATTGATATAAAATATAAACATAAGTAGCTCAACAACCTATCCTTCCCATCCAGGACATTCCCTCTCCAAACATAATAAAGATATTACATAGATACCTGCTTTCCAAGAAACGTAAATTCCCACGTAATAATGCCATCCTCCCTGCACGCGATGCATGGAAATAATAACCAGTTCCACCCGAGAGACTGTAACCAATTCCATGATATCGACATCCAATTCATCCGACACATCAAGACAGACCATTCGAGCGATCTGAAGTAAAAGCCCCGACTCCGATGTTTTCCCATCAAAATTCCATAATCCCATTGCATTTCCCACAAAACGAGCCATCCAATATATTCTCTAGCCAGAGAAAAATAAGATGTATATCCATCTCTTCGACTCTTTTCACGCTAACCTCGTGGACTGACTCTTCATCTCCCCATCTCCCAATTCCCTCACCGGCTGCGTCCCCGACATCTCCACATGATATTCCGGCGCATACATCTCATACGCCACGCCTTCACTTCTCGGATAATCGCTCGAGTCCACCATTTTCTCATGCATATTCACGTCCGAAGTAGGATATGACGTGTAATCCGTGTTTTTCGCCTGTTTCTTGCGCCAGAAGAAAAATCCCGCTGCCAATGCCAAGAGTGCTACGATTGCGATGCCGATGCCGATTCCGGCTTTGGCTCCGCCGGAAAGACCGGTCGAGGGGTTGCTATTGGTAGAAAGCCCGGTTTGGGTCGGTGATGAGGAGGCGGATGCTGCGGATGCGGAACTATCGATGGAAGAGCTGGTAGGGTTTGGAGTTGCGGTCGTGGTAGCATCACTGCTAGCCGAAGCAGTAGTTGATGTCGACGTCGTGGAAGTTGACGAATCCGTAGATAACGGCAATCCTAATGTTGTAGGCGATGCACGTTGATTTTGGTCGACGATGAAATGTTCACTATTGGCTCCATAACCATTTGACGCATTTGGCTTCAAATCAAACCAGCAAGGCGAACCACCTAGCCATCTCCAATTGATTGGCGCAGAGCCATTAAATGCCGTCACCGTGGTATAACTTTCTGTAAGGGAAATACTGAGTGAGTTTTCAATGCTCCATCATGTTCTTTCGTAATATTTTACGATGGAATCTTACCTGTGATTAGTGGACCCGTAAGATCCGTAATATTCTGGCAATAGATCCAAAGTTGAGGCTCTGGAAAGGGAGATGTGTAGGTTACATTAACGGTATCGAGATAGTTGATGGTGAGATTATCTGTTGGATACAGAAAAACAACACCATGATCATCAGCTCCAGTGTATCCTACACTCCACGAGAAGCAAGTAAGTAATGTCAAGATGTAATTCCGTGAGTAGTACATGTTGATGACTGCAATGGTTGATGTCCTAGTTTAAGTTACACTGGGGATCGAAATCATCAAAAGATTCCATGCTGGATACGTGAAAGATTTGAATCTTCTCAGAGATGTTGCACAAGGGAATGGGGCTCATGGGTCTGAGGGCTAGGTCTTTGCCCAGAACCAAAATATGGGATAGACGGGATTCTTCCTTAATGCCAATTAAAACAGTGGAGATCTGTCATAATAGTCTCCCGTCAAATTCCATCCAAAAGGAAGTAAGCTTAACCTTTTCGTTTTCCCAAGAATTTATTCCTGGTTGGCTTGGCTGCTTCTTTTGGGTAGTATTTGTATTCCTCATGAAGGGTGGGATGACTTGATGCTGCACTGCCTACTCGGGTGGTATTCTATAATGAATATTCGTACTCAAAAGGAGGTTGCAGGGTTGATCTAGTGATCCCTGTAGCATGGCTGGAGCATGGCTAGAGCATGGCATCCAAATACCTACTGGGGTATTTTCATGAATAGAAATAATGAAGATCACAATACAAAAACTTCAACGGTGATGAAAATCAGCCTTCATGAATGCAGTACAAGTACGAAGAATACAAGCAAGACGATGCAACACGCGAGCACAGAAGAAGTTTCTCCTCCCTTCCCCACCGCTAGAGCCAACCTAGTGACGGATTCTTCCTTGATGCCATCTAAAACAGTGGGGATATGATAAAAGCCTCCTGTCAACTTCTTTCTTCAAGAGGAATTGAACGAACAATAGACTTTTTTGCTGTCACAGAGCTTGATCACTGATTGGCTCTCTGCCTAGGATTGAATTAGCGATACATATATATTTGGAGAATCTCTTTTTACGTAGGTGGGATGATACACACCCATTCGTTATCTGATTGGCGAAACTAGATTAGCCAAGCAAGCCATTTTAGCCTCCCGAGATTAAGCTTATTGTTCCCACGTTCCACGATCCCCCTGTGTCAAGTCTCAAACTTATCGAGAACCATCTTCACTACGTAAAATTCCAGACGTGACACCGCCTAAAAATAAAAAGCCTCATGTATCCTCATGTCTGCCAAGTTCATCCCCATGAACAAAAGAGTGCGAACCGACGAACCGATCGTCGTGATTCCTGCTTTGTAACAATGCATCCCCAACACGTGCTGGGTCGATGGCAGGGTTGAGCTTGTAGAAGTCAAAGTGGAACCATGTCTCATCAACAACAAACAGGATCCTCACCGGCGTCTAACGTCCTTCACGATTTGCTAAATCACACCATTCAAATCATAAAGCCCACAATTGCCATGTCATTACCGCCAGGGTCATAACACTCGTAATATAAGCGGCAACTCCAAATGCTCCCTGAATATCTTTCTCCAGTATGGTCCAACAAAGCGCAAATATTATTCCCAAGACAGAGGAGAGTATAAACATAACGGTCACTGCCAAGGACGTATTCAATCCCTCGGCAAAATGTAATCCCCAGCCTAGATCTTCGCTTAAACTGTTTGCATTAAATGCGATCGGCTCGATCTTCCTGCGGGGAATTCGTTGGAGGTAGAAATTGGAATTGACATCAGAAACCGAAGGGCAATCTTGGAAAAGATGCAGCATGTGTTCTGGACCTATCGGAGGAACCATCTTGGGGGGTGGTGGCGGTGCAAAATCATACTCGTTGGTTGTTGGCGGAGGATCATTCGGTTTGATATGATCAACATAGTCGTCTGGACAGGCTTCGAACTATGCAAAGTCAGCAATGTTACTCCAAACGTTCAATCGAGACCTCAAAGTTCGGCGTTGACCAGCTGGTCAGAGAAACATCGTTACTCAACGGTTCGACGAACATTCGTCCAATACTTTCAAGGCTTAGGGAATGAAAGCCCAGATTCCGTTCGAAGGCCCCGGACTTCAAGAATCCAAAATACTAATAAAGAAAATTCAACCGGGATTAGGAGTTCATACACCTATAAACTCGATTCTCCTCAATTTCAAAACCGCCCAATCCTTCCACGTCTTTTCTTCATCATAAGCGTGTTTAAGAGTTCTGAAGAAAGTTTTGTCGGTCAACGGATCTTGATTCTCGTCCTTGCACACATGAAGTGGCTTGAGGTGAGTCGCGTATGGTTTCTTCTTCATACACAAATGAAGCCAACGACATTCCTCGGCAGGAAGACAGACCGGATTTTTCGGGGGACTCGCTTTGACAAACGTTGGCAGAGGGGTATTCCGAATGTTCGAAAGTTTTCTCGAGATGAGATTAATTCCATTTTGGATTCTCCCACCGATCCAAAGCTTCATCCCCAATGGTCGATTTGTTATCTGCGCTCGAGTTATATAGCCTGCTTGCATCAACTCTTTCGCAAAATCGGCAACTGCACCTTCCCGACCTGGGAGCTCGGCGAAGTCGTCGTAAGAAGCGTGCCCGCATTTCTGGTAAAGTATTAGCATGAAGCTGAATTCACGAGTATACATTCTCATGTCATCGTTCTTACACATGTCCAAATCATGCGTTGAGTAGCATTTGGTAAAATCTCATGTTTTCTAAACAACATCTGCATGCTAGAATACACTCCGTTCAGCTTGACATAATTATCCAAAGGTGATTTCGTTAGATTAGAATATGACTCTTCGAACATGGCCCGGACTCTATAATTCTGAGGGAGGATCTCCTTCCCGGAGTTTTCCCTCACATATTCTCTGCTCTTACTGATATCAGATACTGTCGATTTCTCAATCTCTTTAGTTTGATATTCTGAGCCGCGGAAAAGAGAAGAAGGACCTGCTAGCCGTCCTCGGTATTGCTCGGACCTTTTTACCTCTCCCAAATTGATGGACAACTTCATATTTCCGAAACATTCTTGTGAAAATAAGCGAGGCTCGGCGTGGTGCACTCGACTCCAAGTTTTCAGAGCATAACTCATGCAAACGTTCGCGTCAGCAGGAGAATATATAGCCCATACATATTCCCTATAGCCCAGGCACAGTAAGTGATCTATACGGTGCCAATCCGGCACGGCTTCAGAGTCCTTCTTTATCACGCGCAGAGAAGGCGGTTGTTTAGCTACTTGCAACAATAAAACGAATGCGGGTTTCTCATCCAAGGGTAGAGGGGAGGTACGTTCAACATCAAAATTGGGAGCATCAACAAAACTACTGAAAGTTTCGGGATGATCAATGTCGAAATAAGCGGCATGTTGCGAAAATGTGACTCGACCGTGTTTTCTAAGAGTCGGGAAGATTTTGTTAGCCTCCCCAATGAATGTGAGCTGTTGAGAAGTATTCTCACTTATCACCCCACAATAATTGGTACATAAGTATGCCATAGAAACCCAAAAGATTCTCAATTGAAACAGCGCAAGCACTTTGCACGTCGTAGAAGAGAAGAAAAGGATGCAGAGCGTCTGAGATACGAATTGGAAGGGGTGGACTAGTGAGCCGGCATAAATTATAGTTCATCTGGATGATCCGATTTGACATCGGTAGACTTCTTGGAATGGGCGCTCCCTCACATCTCGTCTGTGAGGAACCAATCATCAGTCCCCTATAATTCGTAATCTTGTTAGGCGAGTTCACTCTGCTCTTGCGGTTGCTTCTCGGTGACGACCATTTCATATCGTCCGAATACAAGTCATCCGAATACAAATCGTCTGGATAAAGTTCTTTCCTCTCGCTAATGTTGACAGGAGCTTTCCCCTGTTTTAACTCTGATTTCTTTGATCCAGAATCAGATTCCCACAAGTAATCTGCGTCAAGTCCTGGTGAAGGCGTGGGAGGCGTCAAAGACGTTGAGAGTATTTGGGGCGTTGAAATTGTTAGTGATGCTGAAGACACTGGGGGTGTTTGAGGTACTGAACTTGTTGGAAATATCCGGGGCATTGGAGGTATTGAAGGTGTATAAATAGCAGATATCGCTTCCCTCTCAAAGCCCTCCATAATCCCACTCTCCTCCACCCTTCCCCCATCCAATTTCCCCCCGCACACCACTCCCCCACCCCTCTCGTCCAACCCACAACCCCGCACCCCCTCCCTCTTCGCCCTTGCCCCTCTCCTCTCCTCAAACAAAACACGAAACCTCTCCCACACCCCCGGCATCCCCAACTCCACCTCATAATCCCTCTCACCCATTCCCTCATCCCGCCTCTCCTCCTCCCCCTCCCCCTCCGTCCTCAACACATCCTCCAGCGCCCCCTCACACTCTTCAGAAATCTCACTCCACAATTTCCCCGCCTCCCCCAACGACCTCGCCACCCCTCTCAACACCACCGAACGGCATTTCAACCGCTCCTTCATCGCCCGATCCACAATACCCACCTCATCAGGATCCAATCGCATCACCTCATCCAACGAGTCAGAAATCGCACACAACAATTCCGCACGACTTTTCCACCCCTCTCCCATGGCATCATCGTAAATTTTCAACCAATCGAGATCGCGATCCGCCATGAGCTTTAAAACATCCCGACTCGTCAACGAATCTGCCATGGTGAATTTCTCAATCGAAATCGCAGCTTGACGATCAAAAATCCTATAGTCTTCACGCGTACAAGATCTAAGATACAAAAATCCAAAAATCCAAAAATTCAAATAAACAAAATTCCCTCAGAAATCATCACACATGATAACCATTCAACAGGAAGAAACTAAACAGAAGCCTAAACAAACATAAGCATAAGCCACACCACAGCCATCCACGCACCACATCAAATCAAATCATATCATACCATACCACCCATATAATCACCCAGACGGCCATCTCATCTCATCTCATCTCAGCCCTCCCTCCCTCTCTCCCTCCCTCCCTCATCCACCAGCCTCAAATTTTTCAGCAGCCGCAAACTCTCTATCCACATTCACATTCACATTCACGATTCCCCATCCACCCATCCATTCACCCATTCATCCATAGAATATAGAAAATAGAATATAGAAAATAGAAAATAGAAAATAGAAAATAGAAAATAGAAAATAGAAAATAGAAAATAGAAAATAGAAAATAGAAAATAGAAAATAGAAAATATAATATAGAATCCCATGCGTGAAACAAATCACAGAGATCCATCCTATTAACATAATATAATATAATATTATATAATACAATATAATATTACTGTGCTTCCTCTTCCCATTCTCCATTCTTCATTCTCCGCATGATAATCCCAGAAAGAAAGAAAGAAAGAAAGAAAGAAAGAAAGAACGAAAGAACGAAAGAAAAGAAAATCCCGAAAAGCATGCACTCAACAGATCGTCGAATTCAAAGTTTCACATCACAACAAGCCAGGCACGTCGAACGATTTCCATTAACTTATAATAATATACAACGATGCTATCGACCACTCCAGTTCTCATCCCATACATCCCATCTCATTATCCCACTCCACCCCCTATTTCTCCCCCCAATTCCCCCTCGCCCACTCCCTCAAAACATTCTTCTGCACCTTCCCCGTACTCGTCTTCGGCAATTCCTTCACCACAATCACTTCCCTCGGCACCATAAACCTACTAATACTACTTTCCTCCTTTGCCCACCTCACCACATCCTCCCCTTTCAATCCCTCATTCCCTGCACCCCCTTCCCTAACCGTAACAAAAGCCACCGGACACTCCCCCCACTTCTCATCCACCACCGCCACCACCCCCGCCTCCAATATCCCCTCATGCTGCACCAACATCGCCTCCAACGCTACACTACTAATATTCTCTCCTCCGCTAATGATAATATCCTTCGCCCGATCCAAAATCTGCGCACTCCCATCCTCATGCCACACGGCCAAATCTCCACTGTGCAGCGCCCCACCCGCAAAAAGTTTCCTCGTCGCTTCTTCATCATTATAATATCCCTTTGCACATATATTTCCCAGGAAGATGATTTCTCCAATTTCTTTCCCGTCACGTGCGACATCTATCAGTTTATCATCTGGTTGATCGGGTTTAACAATGCGGAGATTGAGAGAAGTGAGGAACCCATGTCCTTGACGCGCCATGCGGTTGTATTTTTCTTTCAATGGGATATCTTCCCAAATAGGCATGTGGTAGCCCTTTGTGATAGGCCCATAGGTTTCCGTCATCCCATATACATGAACTGGAATGAGATTGACGTTTGTCATTGTTTCGAAAAGATGAGCTGTAGGTGGTGATGCGGCGACAGTGACACGGACCGGATTTGGAAGTTTGGCTGCTTCCTTTGAGGCGCAAAGTAAAGTATTTACGGTAGGCGCGGCGTTAAAATGTGTGATGGGTTGAGACTTCAATAAATTCCATATCAGAGGATAATCGATTTTGCGAAGACAGAAATGGGTACCCCTGACTGCTGTCACAGCCCAAGGAAAAGTCCATCCCACGGCATGAAACATAGGGAGTGTCCAAAGATAACCACATCTTCCCCTATGAAAGTTCAACCCCGATTCCACCACATTTCCCATAGCAGCGAGATATGCACCCCGATGAGTATAAACCACCCCCTTTGGTTTCGCTGTCGTCCCACTCGTAAACGGGATCGCAATCGTACCATCCTCATCATCAGCTTGCGCATGCAATCCATCCCAACCTCTGCCCCCAAGTTCGGCATCGTACTTCAAGCCCTCCAAAACCGCATGATCGAATTCCCCCTCATCCCTATCCGTATCCTCATCCACAATAATTTTCACCCCTTGATTCCTCTTCCTATACCCCTCCAACAACCCCACAAATTCCCTATCCACAATAATACAATCCACTCCCGCAAACTCAAAAATATAAATAATGTCCTCCTCCTTCAATCGATAATTAACTCCCACATGTATCGCGCCCGCCGCCGCAACTCCAAAAATGCTCTCGAGAAAAGCAGGCGTGTTCGGACACAGGATTCCTATTCGTGCGAGCTTGTGGTTCTTGAGATAATACGCTAAACCGCGAGCGCGATCTGCAAATTCCTGATAAGATCGTGTAATTGTTTGTCCATTCGCAGTGACGTGATGGATAGCCGGAGCATCAGGTTCAATGACCGCGGCGCGGGGAAGAAAGAATGTCGGTGAAAGGGTATGGATATGATGTTTTGGAGCTGGAGCTGGCTGCGTTGCTGAAGACGTGCTTGATTCATAGGAAGGTAATAAATGATTCACCAGACTCTGAAGTCTAGAAGTAGGACCCGACATTTTGGAGATTTCCTAGCTTGATGCGAATGATTTCCAACAGACTCCTAACTCAGTATCGGCGCCCTGAATAATTTTGTCGATGCGACGTCTCTCGAGAGCCTTTATAACTACTCTCTGTCCCTGTCTCAGCTGCGTCCTCAAGCCTGCACTACACCTCTTCAGTCTCTCAGCGATCCGATCCCCTGTCTTAAATCCTTCGTATAACCTCGTATTGTTCTCTGCCGACTTTTCTCGAAGAGGCAGATGTACATCAATCGATCAATCGATATCACTCCAATATCTCCCTCGAAATTCGTAGATATAAGCGTGAAGAAACAACCCCATCAACCAATTCAATCAAACCCAATCAAATCAGCACAATTCGAAACAAATCCCACTCAGTGCCGACTGAAATCTCTTCACAAAGGACCCGATCATGAAAAGTACACAAAGTAGTTGATACACATAAACATCCAGATAGACAAGTATCCATAGACCTACCTCGTACCCCGACACACATAGCAAATGCATTTGCATTTATACTTTACCAGCCAGAACCAAAGGCCCCTCCTCCCGCCCGCCGCAACAATGTGGAGTAACGTGCAAGTCCAGTCCAATCCCACAAATTCCATCCTACCCCACCATCCCCTCTCCAATCCAACTCATCGAAATCCATCAAAATGCATCCAACTATGCCAATCCATCCAATCAAACCCCACGAATCAATCCACACTCCCTTCACCCTCGGCAATATTCAACCCTTTGCAGAGGAATCAATTCCGCCCCGCTCGGCTTCGGCTTCGGAGATCCGGAGCGGGTACTCTGGGTTACTTTTCTACTTCATCATGCATTTATTTTACTTGATTTACAAAGAAGAATTCGATGAAGATCTGAAACTGGATATCATCATCGTGTGCATCATCACATTCCTATCTGGGTAATCCGCGAAGACAGGAACTGCTGGAAAAGTGGATTTGCAAATGACCCAAAAGGCATTCTGGGCGAGGATGAGGATGCATCTTGAGACACAGCGAGTTAGTGATACAAGGTATAAATGTGAATCACTCCATCAAATTGGAAATGGTGAATGGTTGAATCCTTAGAAGTTTGGGAATCTAGAAATCTTTGGTTCTACCTATGGGGTATATCAATTGAGCTGTTAAAAGGTAGCCAACAAATTACATCATATCGTGATGATCTTCTTATAAGCTCAATTTTCAAAAGTTCCATCATACTCTCTCCAAAACTGCTCTTTGAATTCACAAAGAATTTAAAGTAACTTGTACCAAACCGATGCTCATTCATAAACTGTAACTAAAATGGATTTCAATATTATTTTTCACAATTCCACTTCCATTTCCACAAGACCAAACGCAACGTATTCATTCTTGATTCATGCCTTGGGCTTTTCATTTTGCTATGAACTGCATGCAAGCCGAAGCAATACACATCAGAGTTCCTTGCTGCATCAGACTCCTTTTGCCATTACAGCATTTCCCAATATTGTGTATATGGTAAATGAATACCAGGCCTTGAGATCTCCCAATGAATGGTAGAACAAAGCATTGACGTTGTTATTGTTGAAAAGAAGAAACCGTTAAACAACCCAATCCATCCACCCAGCAGCGCAAAATCACATCAAATAAGGTCCAGGAGATTTAATAGCCGAGAGCAGCCAACTCAGTCTTGGTCTTATCGTCGATCTTAGCGGACTTCTGGGCTTCTGAAAGCTGCTTGCGTGCTGCCTTCTTGCGCTCGTAGTATGCTGCGCTCTTAACCTTTCTTCTCTCCTCAAGTCTGTAATCATTCGTATTAGTAACCATGTCGGGTAGATCCGGAATTCAGCCCAATCCCAAAGAATTTACTAACCTAGCGACAACATCTTGGTATTTCCATCCGACCTCGTGGCTCAATCTACCGACAGTGCAGTATTTGCGTCCAGGCTTCAATCTCAACACTCTCAAAGCTTGGGGAACGACAACGCGCTTGACTTTGTCGTATGGAGGTGGGACACCCTCGAAAACCTTAAGTCTCTCCATGGCGGCGGCACCACGGGCGGTCTTGTGAGGAATCATACCACGGACGGTCTTGTAGAAGATTCTGGATGGGGCACGGAAATGGAAAGGACCTATTCGAGAGCACGTCAGGATGTTTTCCTTGTATCGAATGCGAATCGCAGAATCGCAATTGGCGGATTATGATATCTTACCTCCACGGGTTGGGTTGTATCTGGTCATCTTTCGGAGGTAGGCGTGGTACTTGACTATTATCGAAATTGAATCAGTCTTCCATAATTTCATGCATTCCATCCAGATGCGACATCAAATCCATCATCTCCAATTCCATCGCAATTTTAGGTAGAGGTAAAAACGTACGCTTCGCACGGAAGAACTCTCCAGAGATGTTCAAGGCCTCACATCGTACAACGACGATCTTCTGGCCGTTGAGCAACTGCTTTGCAACAGTGCTTGCAAGTCGACCAAGAAGGTGACCCTTGGCATCGATCGTGATCTATTAGAAGAAGTCCAATATCAGCAATCCGTTCCCATTCGTATTCGTCCACATCGCTGAATCCCCCCCCAAACCATTTCCCATAGTTGTTGTCGCGAGATATTGAATTTGGCTGTGGTTGCCATGGATATATATGGAATTGAGCACTTACGACTGGCTCGAAGGTCGACATCGTGTCCTGGATAAATTGTCAGAATGAAATCGAAAGGCGTACAGAGAATCAGATTGCTCTACCTTCGTTATTTAAATGAGGGCGGTGTCGTGGTTTGTCGGTTGGTCGTTGTCTTCAAATTCCTTTACGGTGGATGGATTCTCCAAATTGACACCGGTTTTCGCGCTAAAAATATTAGCCGAGTCCCAGGGCTAACAACCCCAATTTGATGGAAAATTGAAAAGAATTATTTATTGAGTGAGGCAAAATGATGTTGATGATGAATCAATATTTTTCTTCTCCATGGCAATGTTTATTTGATTTCATGTTGAACTCACTTTGATAATGTACAGTCTTGTTGAAAAACTTGAAGTTGGCGATGTGTGCGATTGCAGCCTTGCCATTTTTACGTTGATCGAATTTTTCACTTCAATCAAGCCTCGCCAACCTGATGGCAGATAATAAGGCAGCAATTTTGATCGCATGAACTGCGCAGATACAAGTGGTTATAATTTTGATATCCAATATATTTTTGAAATATCAGATATATTGTAACTTCAGCTCCATACTATCCGCCAAGTCATGGGTTCAAGATGGTGCACGAGGGAGTTGACCATTTCAGTCATTGGCATGATTTGGACAATTCTCGTCAAATAGATCCTTGGAACTTTTCCATCACTGAAGTATCTACGACAACTTGGAGTCGAGTATCTAACACCGCTGCGTAGTTGTGAATTTACCTAAGCAATCAAGATGTTATGGTACGGTAGACTTCCGATGTACTATGCGGTTGTAGAGTATGTCGAAAATGTTCCGAATAAGTGTCAAAGCCCTTTAGTTATGTCACAACTATGATATCACATGGAGCAAAAGGTAAAACGGGGTATACAGTTTAGCTGTGACATACATTCAATTCTGTGTTCTCTTTAATATAAACACACTGGTCAAATAGCATGCAGATGCTTTTCCAGAATATCAAACCACAAGTCATCTCATGCTCATGCTCACGTTCCTCGATGTACACAGAATGATCAACCCTCTCGCATCGTTCCCATGTGTCAATGACGCTCACCCCTGTACTTCAATTCAACCCCCCCCCCCTTTCCTATCATCAACTTATTAACACCTATCCCATCTATGCGATACGCCATGCCAAATTGCAAATGTTGCAATAAAGAATTCCTCCCTAGGAGTGTAGAAGCCCAATCATACCCAGTATATGCATAGCATAGCATCCCAATAGAACAAATTTTGTAAATGCAACAAAAGATAGATGCACTCAATACAGAAGGAATCCGGAGTCGAAACTAGGTGATTGATTCACTTCTACCTCCCAAATAAAAAAGATAGCCGAAATAAACGCCCTTATTCTGCACCTGGAACCTTTGAATCAAGTTCATTAAGAACATTCTGAACCTCTCTCACCAGAGCTTTTCTCGTTTCCCTCGCTGTTTGATCACCCTCCGTCTCAACCGCATCCAACTTCAATAGTACTTGTCCCATAATAGTCTCACTCAACTTCTTATGTTCGAAATCCTTCTTCTTTTGGTCTTCTGGTGGATTCGCAATAAACTCTTCTGCTAATGGTAAGATGTCGTTGTGGAAGGTATCTGAGATGGCATTTAATTTCTCGATTGGTGTCTTAGGTGTTGGAGGAGGGATTGGTGAAGCTGTTCTGGAAGTCGCAGATGATTCCATTTGTGGCGCTTTGAGATTATTATTGCTCTTCTTCTTCCCCTTCTTATTCTTCGATTTGCGAATTCGTTTCCTGAGCTTGGCTGCGGTCCCTTCTACTTCTTCGCTTTCATCTCCGGAATCTTCACTTCCCGTGGCCGCATCTCCGACAATGCAAAGAATTTCCGACTCATTTCTTATTCCATAACTTCGAACAAGTGCATGATCATCCTTTAATTGTTGTCCCTTGTAAACCAATTTCAACTTCCTCCAATTCGAAACTTCCATCAAGGCGGCAGCTCTTTTCCTGACATCACTGACTTCCAACTTTCCATCCCCGATACTGTAAGCAGGAAATTTGACTGGATATGTAATTCCCTTGTTCTTCACCAATAGCACGTCATCTTCCTCTTGTGCAGAATGAGGTGGTCTCAAATGTGGATCATAGATCCTTCTTGGTTGCTCCAAATCCTCACCAGTTATGTATTCGTAATCCTCATCTTGTACCTGCGGTGGGTTGCCTCGACTCGAAAAAGGACTCAAACGGCTGGCACCACCGCTGAACCAACTATTTCCCCAACGACTCATACTCACAGCAGCTGCAAGTATCACAAAGGCACTACCCGCTAATGCTGTAGGGGGAACTTGATCAATATGTGTATATTTTGCAGCTTGTTCGATGTAAGCTTGAGCGGGTTCGGGTATTTGCGAATAGGCAGATTGAAGATGTTGAACGGTCGTGTCGAGATAGGTTTGAAGAGAATCGGGCAGACGTTGAATGGCAGTAGACAGGGTGCCACCTTGCGAGTCCAAAACGCGGGAAGCCACCTTGGCTGATTTTTGTATTGAGTCCTGTGGAGGGGACTTTTTTTTTCCTAGAGAAAACTTGTGAATGTGATATGACCAGGCTTTCGATATATGTGGGATGTAGGGTTTAAGGTGGGGTGATTGACTCGTATGTTAAGACTTTCGATGACGGGGTCTCGAAGCTGATGGAAAGATGGAAGGAATTTGTAGAGTAATGGATTTGATGCTGTCTTTTGTCTTTTTCATGCGCAGACGTTTGGATGGATGAGGAATGATTGACGAGGATTGATTCTAATTCAGAAGTTGATGGCGGTGAGGACGACGAAGCGAGTGAGAGTGGTAGTGGTAGTGGTAGTGGTAGTAAGAGTGAGGATGAGGATGAGGATGAGGATGAGATATTAGTGAGTACGATTCCAGATCTCAACAGAGGTCAGAGTGAATATCAAAAAGTATCATCGGCCAAATGTATGTTGGGGGTCTAGAAAATGCGACATCAATGCTGTGCTAGAGAGAAATGATATCTGTCCATTCATTGATGGCCGGCCGCTTTTTAGTTTGGTGCTGTACTGTACCGTACCGTGCCGGCTGTCCGCATGGTACGTACTATATATCCTTATTTCTACCGAGCATGGTCGAGGACCTGGGAAGGACGTAAGATACAGGATGTAATCGACACGAAGAATGTATCAATCTCTTGCTTGCTCGACTCACTTGATGCGCCCCAGGCATCTGCTATCTCGCATCTACTATCTAGCATCTACTCCAAACTCTCCCGTTGTCGTTTCCACGCCCTCCAAATCGGTGCGTCTAGTCATCATCCATATCAAATAGATCACCGGGCGGTGTGCCAACGCATGTTGTTCGGAGCAGATCAATCAGAGCACCTGGTGGAAGTAAGCAGCAATTGCCTCACTCCTCTTGCAGTTGCAGGCTCCATTCTGCCTTGTGATATATCCAGTGCGAGACCGTGATGTTGATATCACACTGCAATATGATATAACGTTGCTCTCGCTATCACCGCTCTGTGTTGCTATTGCTGTACTGTACATGCTCTAGCTAATGTGAGGAGTAAATGGCCAGCAAAGAACTCAAATCATTAGACCACACTCCCTTCATACAGTCAAAGTCCACAACTCCTTTCGCTCAGAGCTCCCAGCCGATCGTCCAAATGCACCCGTCCATTCCTTCCTTCCACGTCTGCCATGCCTGTCCCGTGACGCAATATCCCAATAAAATCGGCAATCACGCCCAGACAAGAAGTTGGTGATTAATCAACCCTCCGTCGTCCATTTCTAGAACATCGCCGCCCCTCAGCCAATTGCTAATCAACGCATCCATCCACATCGATCCAGCCCACCCCTCCTTACCAAGCCAGCCGCCAAAATTCAAAAAGATCAACCACCACACGCAAACAAACCATCCATCTCAGCACCCCCAAAACATTTCATCTCCCATTCCGGAACTCCCCATCCCGTTTACATATAAAGCTCTCCACCCCCACCGCACCTACAAGACCTAGGTATACACCGGTCTCCTACCAATTGCCCATCATTAATTTCCTCCGTCGCTTCTTCACCACCACTCCCATCAGCGCCGCCAGAATGTCTGCTGCTCAAACCAAAGCCGATGGCATCATTGCCGACAACGCTGTTGGTAAGTTACGACTCTTTTTCTGCATCTCCATTTCTCTCGTCCTGCTGGGAATAGAACAAAACTCTCCCATGTTTTCCTGGACACGAAAGTTCTTCATTCCTCGAGGAATCAGTCTTTCTGTGTGAAAGTGGACAGGCAGGATGGGATATTCTACGAGCTCAAGAGACAAAGAGAGAGAGAGAGAGAGAGATGAATACTCAAACCGCCCAATTAATTATTCATCCCATACGCAAATCCCATACACACACATACATAAATAGCTAACCCATCCGCCCCCAGCCGTCTTCAGCAAATCCTACTGTCCATACTGCAACGCAACCAAGAAGCTCTTGACCGATTTGAAAGCAAACTTCTACTCTATCGAGCTGGATCAAGTTGGTATGTGGCACTCCATTGTCCCCTCTTCCTCGATTAAAACATCGTCACACTAACTCTCCGCAGACGACGGATCCGCAATCCAATCCTACCTCGCCGAGAAGACGGGTCAAACCTCTGTCCCCAACATCTTCATCGGTCAGAAACACGTGGGTGGAAACTCGGATTTGCAGGCGAAGAATAAGAAGGATTTGGAGAGTCAGTTGAAGGAGTTGAATGCTGTTCAGGCTTAGAGGGGCTTGTGGGGATTTGGTTGATGGATGAGAGTGAAATTAGAATGCTTGCTTGAAGTGGATGAAGTACATGCATGCTTATAGGAAGTGCATAGAATAGCTCTTTTGCTGGGATTGGAGTGGATGAATATCATACATAAAGATTGATTTATTTACTCGTTTTTTTTTTTGTTTTTTTTTGCGATATGCCATGCTATGCGAGACCAGACCAGGCCAAATCATCCATTCATATCATCATAACAATACTCATACAATCAAGCGTACACACATACACACACTAAAATACATCTCCCAATCTACAGACTCACCATCCCCTCCACACTCCCAACTGGACGTTCCACAAACCTCATCACCCCCTCCACCACACTCCTCCTCGCCTCCTCACTACTCACATTCGCACCCGCCAGATACCCCAACCAAATCCCCCTACTAATCCTCTCATCGGCCACCTCTCCCAACTTCTGACTCCCCTTCTCCCCATCCTCATACCACACGCCCAACTTCCCACTCTCATCGCGACTCAACAAAAGCTCCCGTCCCTTCGGCACACTCCCCCTATTAAACAACGCCTTGAACTCACCCATCGCACTCCCAAACTTCTCATCCCCGAACTCCTCGCGATTTTTCTGTGCGCGCGCCGTAAGACTGCGCACCCACGCGTCGCGCAGATGATGGAAATCCGTGTTGCGCGTGGGGACGATGCGGACGAGCGATTTGATTTCGGGGTTCTGCAGAATGGCGGACCAGATTTCCTCGCTGCGGGCGGGGTCGAGGAGCATAGCTTTCAGGGCGTCTTTCTCGTGGGCCACGAGGGTCGAGGCCCCGTTTGGAGCGGCGAGTTGGAGGAGAGAGCTTTGCAGCGTGGGGATTGAGGAGGGCGATATGTAGATCCCGAGGACGTAGACTTGGATGTGCAGGAAGGAGACGGTGCGGATGCCGAGGCCGAGGAGCTGGTAGGGTTCTTCCGGGGTGGTGGTGCTGCTCGGGGTGGGGGAGAATGGGATGGTTTTGGGGAAGTGTGGGATTGTGCTGGTGCCGGTGGGGATGAGTTCTTCTTGTTCTGGTGTGGGTTTGGAGGAAGGGGGAGGGAGAATGGTCACGGGGGAAGAAGACGAGAGCGAGGGGCTCGGGCGAGAGGAATCGAGTTTGGAAGGCGGGGGGAGATCGATCGAGGTTGCGGTTACCCAGATGCAGACCATGCCGGCGAGGAACCCGGACGCGGAGTAGATGGTGCGTCGTTTGTGGTGGGCGCGCTGCGTGGCTTCGAGTCGGTGCAGTGATATCGCGTCGGGTTGGGGGGTGGTGCTGGCTTTGCTTGTGATTGCGCGGGTGTGGGTGCGGGGGATTGGGCGGAAGCGAGAGAGATATTGTGGTTTGGGGAGGGTGCGCAGTGTGCGCGGGGCGAGGGGGAGGAGGGACATTTTTTATTTTTTTTTGGAGGGGTAGATGGGCGGGCGGTTGAGTAAGGGGGTATGGTGTGTTGTGTTCAATTGGTTTGGTTTGGTTAGGTTTTGTGTATGTGTATGTGTATGAGAGGAGAATTGAAGTGGATGGATGGATGGATGGGTGGGTAGATAGATAAGTGAGGTTGTGAGGTGTGAAGTGTGAGAGTAATAACAAGTGATTGAAAATATGACCTGATTTGATAACCTTAATGGATGGATGGATGGATGGATGGAGCTTGCACCTCGCTCTCGCGTATTCCAAAAAAAAGAAGAAGCTTTTTAGTGGAAATCTGGGGAAAGCTAAAATTTAATTTTTCGAACAAAGATGCATGGTGGGATGGCTGGTGGGTGGGTGATTTCATTTCGTTTCGCTTCATGGGTTTATTTGTACGGTGTATTTATTATTAGTATAGATTAACTAGGATTTGGATTTGGATTTGGATCTGGATTGCTGCTTGCTTGTTTCTATGAAGATGGTTGTAGATGTTGAGGTAGAGTGAATTCGTATTTTTTTTTTTTTAAAGAAAATATGTATATATTAATTACAATGTACTCGAGTCGGTACTTGTTTATGTGGAGGTACGATAAAGCATTCGATAGATTTCCATACCTTACACGAATGAGAGTGTGGAAAAGGGGATTCGACTCGTAGACGAATACTTGCATCACATTACCCGAATAACATGATATGAGACGAGATGGTTAATAATATGATACAAAATCCAAAGTGGTTCGTGACTAGACTAGGTAGCTCGCTAGATGTGAGGTTGGAATGAATCTGTCTAGTCTTATTTCTTGTAAGAGGATTCCCTGAGGCGAGGACCCAGATTGTCATCTTTTTCAAACTCGGTTTCTGTTGGAGAGAGATCGTGGATCTGATGCTTTGGGTTTGGATAGTGAGGGATGAAGATTTGTTAGCGAGGATGGTTTGGTTGGTATACCTGGGTATGGTATTCGTTATTGAAAGATTACTGGCGTAGAAGATATTGAGTGATGATTCAGGGGGTGGGAGATACTATAGAGGACTTATGTTGTTGATTGAGGATTGAATACTCTTGATCCTGTCTGTTATATAGATATGTGGATATTATACCATTAGTTCTATCTAGTATCTAGTATCTAGTATAGACGTATAAATGTATATATAAATACACAGACAACGCTCCGCTGGCCCTCCGGGGGCCACTGCCGTGGAGGCAGACTATTTGGATAAAGAGAAATCACAATCTTCGAGGAATACATCTTGGACGAATCAAAAATCTAATCGTTCTAGATGCCATTCACATTGGAGTCTATAAATAGATTTTTCCATGTTTTTGATAGGATGATATGCACCTTGAATAGCTTTCATCACCTCAAGGAGCTTTGGTGTATATGATTTGATGATGGCATTTCCGAGTGAATCAATTTGTAATTAATTGTTGAGGTGCACCTGGTGGTATAGGGCTTCTCTTCACATGAACAAGATGTCAATATTTTCAATGAATCGCGTTAATAATAGACCAAATCGAAGCATGAAGAATCTTCAACTCTGGAATGCTGTCGTCGTCGTCGTCCAGTCATAAATTCATACATCTCAATTGTCTTGCTTACTAAGGACTGTACCAACACACACACACACACACACACTCTCTCTCTCTCTCTCTCTCTCTCTCTCTCTCACACACACACACAAACTCACCCATATGCCATCCATCACTCTCTCCCTGATCAAGAAGCTTCTTACCTCAACACCCGTTTCCCACCGAAACATCTAAACACACATTTACCCTGTCACCTGTAAAGCACAACATCCAGAACGGAACTTCTTCCTGCAACCACAAGCCAATGCAAAGCCTCCAAACTTAAAACGTCAAATGAGAAGAGCACAACACGGTTGAATATTGCTGGTTCCTATCGCTCCATTTCCCGGGCAAAAACTGATAATTGATACCTGTCAAAATTCATATATTTCGGGAGAAAAGGGACTCAATTTCGTCATTTATACCTGCTCGTTCCCAGAAGTTTACAACATTTACCACATTCGCGACATTTTTATCCTCCCTTACATACCCAAACCCCAGGGAAAATCTTCCATGATATCGACGAGGCTGAGCAATCCACAATTGTCAGCAACCTCCTCATTTCACCCCTTTGAACGACATTGGTCTGGTTATCGATTTGCCAACTACCTACCTCGAAACGTAGCGCCAAATCCAAAAAAAATCCATTCCGGCCATTGCTCCATCACTTCTTCCCCATTTAAATACTTCGACTACGTTATCGCCCTTCCCCCATCACGATGAAGGGTCGGCCCACGAGGATGCCTCTCATCAACTCCGGGTTTCCATCTCGTGCGACGCCTGACATAGGTGATGATTCGCATTCATCTACAAGTAATTCCCCCGCGCGTGCCGATTACGAAGAATCCGATTTCTTCGCTGGAAACAACGATTCGCAATCTTCAATCGGCGTGCCAACTTTTCAAGACATGGCCGTTACAGAAACATGCATATCGGCTTCCAATAGACTGCCCGCAGAAGTTCTCATCAACATCTTCTCGAAACTCACCCATCCAAACGATATTTTATCTTGCATGCGCGTATGCAAGAAATGGGCTAGGAACAGTGTGGATTTATTATGGCATCGGCCGGCATGTTCGACATTTCCGAAACTCGGGCACATCTGCAATACCCTCACCTTGGAAAATCCCTACTTCGCATATCGAGATTTCATCAAAAGATTAAATTTGGCAGTTTTGGCAGACCGCGTCAGTGACGGAACTGTCCGACCTCTTTCCGTATGCACAAAGGTGGAAAGATTGACATTGACCAACTGCGAGGGTATCTCAGATAGTGGATTGACTGAATTAATTACCGATAACAGTCACTTGCTTGCTCTTGACATTTCTGGAGTGAAACAGATTACCGACACGTCCATGTTCACTTTGGCGGAGCATTGTCGTCGATTACAAGGCTTAAACATATCGCAGTGCATTGGAATCACTTCTGAATCTATGGTGAAAGTCGCGGAGAGTTGTCACCACCTCAAACGGGTAAGTTGCCTCAAATTGATTCCAATATTTATACTGACATAATTCTCTAGCTCAAGTTGAATGAATGTGAGCAGCTAGACGACAGGGCTATCATGGCATTTGCTCAAAATTGCCGTAACATCCTCGAAATCGATCTCCACCAATGTAAAAATATTGGAAACGACCCAGTAACTAATCTCATCACGCATGGAAACGCTCTCCGGGAACTTCGATTGGCAAATTGTGAATTGATTACCGATTCGGCGTTCCTTAACTTACCTCACAAAGCGACGTACGATCATTTGCGGATATTGGATCTTACAAGTTGTCATCGACTCACAGATGCTGCCGTTGAGAAGATTATAGCTGTTGCCCCAAGGTTAAGGAATTTGGTCTTCGCAAAATGCAGACTCTTGACGGACCATGCCGTTCATTCCATTAGCAGACTGGGAAAAAATCTTCATTACCTTCACCTTGGACATTGTGGACAAATTACTGATGCTGCTGTCATTAAACTTGTTCAAGCATGCAACCGCATTCGTTATATTGACCTGGGTTGTTGTGTTCACCTCACAGATGCATCCGTTACAAAGCTAGCTACCCTTCCTAAGCTAAGGCGTATTGGTTTAGTCAAGTGTGTAAACATTACCGATGAAAGTGTTATAGCATTAGCCGTCGCACAAAAACAACGGCAGTTAGCTCACCGAGGACATCATATTGATGAACAAGCCTATAATGGAAGTTGTCTCGAAAGAGTACATCTCAGCTACTGTGCTAATTTGACACTTCAAGTACGTGGAAGATAACTGTGCATGAGGATTTTTTACTAACAAAAATACAGAGTATTATATTACTACTTAGGAATTGTTCGAAATTAACACATCTGAGTTTGACTGGCGTTCACGCCTTTCTTCGAAATGATCTCGAACAATTTTGTAGAGAGGCTCCCGCAGGTAAGTCATTCACTTTATGCTTTTCTTCAATTTATTGACTTGATCCAGAATTTACTGAACATCAACGCAATGTCTTTTGTGTCTTTTCCGGGCCTGGTGTGAATGGTCTACGCAATTTCTTAACTCGAGATTTGAGTATGGAGTTAAGTCAGGTAGCTCCTGAGGATGAAGGAGTTCTTTCTATTGAAGAGGTTACGAATTCACAACAGGCTCTAGGGGCTCAAGATGACCAGATAATGTCTGGAATGATGAATGCTACTGCATTAAATCCTGATGAAAATGACGGTGATGAGGACGAAGTATTGGATGCAGTATTTCCTTAGTACGCATTCGATTCACCACGTAACCCAGTATCTTATAGCACTTCATAAGCTATCACTTTAAGGATATTAGGCATACGGTACACTCTAAATAGAGATCCTGGAACGTACATCGATATATCCAATCATTGGGAAATGGAGTTAAGGAGTGGGCAAGGAATTATTAATGGACGTACATACCCCATCCATTACGGATCGTCTTTCGCATATCAGTCGGTTTTTGGAACGGAATGAATGAATGAATGAATACATGGAGGTTGTCTTAACGGTACATAGATCTCTTTTCAATAAGCGAGGGGGCGATGGGACTGTAAAGGCGTAGTATTTGTATATTCGCATTTCTTGGCGCTTTGGGTGAGGATGAATCGTGAATTTGGTGGAAGGTTCTTTTTTTTTTTTTTTTTTTTTTGCTAAGGTGGGTGCAATTTGGAATGATTGGTTGGATGGATGGGATGGAATGGAATGGACTTTATATGAGGGTATGGGTGGAGGCACAGTTCTATTACATCGATCAATCAATCAATCGCTTCTTGAGTGATTAACCTCGAGATTCGCTAGCATTGTGGATTGTATTGATTAAGTGGGATATTTGTGTTTGGATGAAAGACGTACTGATCCGATACGCGGTGTAAGATTCTCTCGCCGTTCAATTAATGGATGTTTAGATTTTATCTGAATGGATAATTGCGATGGTTAGAGTGGGATTCCAGACCTAATGCGGGGGATTGATGGATGGTATTGAGTGGATGGATAGTAATACTGTAGAAGCAGAATATTATATGATGCGATTCCGTACAATTCATTTCATTTCAATGTGATGATGCGATGTGATGTGATGTGATAGGTAAATGTTTCGTTTTAACTTTCAGAAATCTTGAATAGGAGATGATGTTGTGGTGTTGTGGTGTTGTGGTTTTGTGGCGGGCAGGGGGGGTACGTCATTTTGTGTCTTGGGGCTTGGTTTGGAGGTCTTGTGGTCTGTCTGGATTTGGGGGATCTGGATTTGGGGGATGAAGGGTCGAGGTGAGGTGAGGGAAAGAAGGGATTGGGGATTGGGGATTGGAGAAGGGTGGGATGGGATGGGAGAGAACTTGGGCTGCGTAGGTAGGTAGGTAGGTTATGGGTATATGGGTATATGGGTATATATATCAAGACTCGGATATCTCTTTTCTCGATTGGGATTTTTTTTATTTATTTGAATTTTTTTTGAATTTTTTTTGAATTTTTTGAGAGATTTCTGTTTCAATTTGTGGGATTCTTTATATTGATTGGAATAATATATATATATATATATATATACGTTGGATTCGTTTGTTTTGTTATATACTCGGCTCGACTCGACTCGCAGGATAAGATTGGGAAGAAGAGAAAAAGGAAATCAGGAAGGAATCGCATAGATCGAGTCGCGATCGGATACGTCTGAGATATATATATATATATATATATATACAGATATACAGGTGCAAATTAAATATGCATTCTATTAGGTATGTGTCTTGTCTTGTCTTGTCTTTGGCTCGGGTTTCTTCTTGATTTGTGGGATTGGGAATGGGGAAAGAGGAGGGGGGGGGAGGGGAGTTAAGGCTTGAGATTCAAGATCCAAGATTCAAGATTCTGGTTCTAGTTCTGGATGGGGGATACTAGGGAGTTTGGGGGGGTTTTGCTGGTGGCGAAGAGGACTCTTCTCCATTGTGCTTGGACTTTGCTTGGAATTTGGATTGAAGTTTCTGGTTTTGTGGATTGGGTGGTTGCTGTTTTTGTTGTTGTTGTGGTTGTGGTTATTGCCAATACCTTGATGAAAAGCTGGAAAAGATGGGAATGATTCAAGATACTAATTTGAGTATTTTACGTAGGAACGCCTCGAACTATGTCGCCTCAAAGACCAAGGCTGGGGGGAAAGAGAGCAGTAAGGAGATTAACAAGAGTAAGTTGTTTTCTTTGTGTTGTTATCTCTTCTGGCCTCTGGGCTTTCGTGGCTCTGTGTGTGTTCACTAGTTCACGTGTCGTTGACTTTTACTTTATTGGGAAAGTGTTCTTCTGTCGTGTATGTTTTCGTTTTGGGGGCTTAGAGGAAAGAGTGGAAGGAGGAGAAGGAGGAGAAGTACAAAGCTAATGGTTGGCGTGGTGTGTTAGGTATAGCGAAAGATCGCAATATGCCGATTAGTACTCGGGTGCATGCCGCTGTGAAGGCGGTGGGTGATAAGATTGAGAAACAAGGTCATGATGTAGGAATTCCTTTTCGTTTTATCTTTCTTGGGTGCTTCTTGTGGAGTGGGAGATGGGGATGGGGATGGGATTTTGGTGTTTGCTTGAGCTTTGAAATAAGGGAGGATAGGAGGAGAGATGAGAGATGAGAGGGATGACGAGAGTAAAGTGTTGAAGTGTTGAAGTGTTGAAGTACATAAGCTAACAACTTTTGGGGTTAAAGGCAAAAGCAACGTATCACAAGGAAGTCGTTAAGCATTGATGGTTTAGATTGAGAGTTTATGGGGTTGAGGGAAGCTTCAATGAATGATACGGTTGGTAGATAGGAGAGATAGTGTTTTGTTGAGTTGAAGATATGAGTTGAGTCTCTGGCTAGAAGGGAATGAGGGTGGGTGGTCAGAATGAACGATGCGGATTGTGGCTCTATACCTGGAGTGGATATCATGGGGATTGGAATTTCATTTTTAAATCGAGGATTGCGGATGCGAGCGTCTTTTCAAATTGTTCAAATTGCTTGTCGGTTTTTGTTTGTTGGTTTTTGTCTGTTGATTTTTGTCTGTTGATTCAACTCTTGTCCGTCAACCAGTCAATTCAATTTAATATTGTGTTTTGAAGAAAGCTGGGGATAGAAGAATTCGACAAGTTAACTAATACTGATTTTTTTTATTGAAATTTTTTTTAAAGGAGAGATATTTTACAGAATGTTTTATTCTTCTTTATTCCCCCCCCCTTCCTCCTTCTATCCCTTTTCCTTCCCACGCAATATACTGACGATAGTTTGTTCAGATCATTACAAAATATCACCTGCCTGGTTCGAGCTAGAAGTGATTGTTTCCATTTGAACATAGTCCATCCAAGGCCTGCCGAAGATTTTTTTCACTCCGCTGTATATATCTTGACTCGCTTGAATGGGTACTTTCGTACTAGGATCCCAGTCGATGTAAATGCCATGTTCTATGTGAAGTGAACATCTTCCGTCTTCTTTTAGCAGGACTTCTACTTCTTGTCTGATGTTTTGGGGTATGAGGGTTTTGGACGGAGATTTTCCGGAAGAGGAAGAGGAAGAGGAAGAGGAAGAGGAAGAGGAAGATGAAGAGGAAGACGAAGACGAAGACGAAGAAGATGGTGAGGCTTGCCCATTGGTAAATTCAAATAGTATTTCATCTTCGAGTGCTATGCCGAAACCACCATTTCTGACATACATTGATGCATCTCGATGATCTGGGGCAATCTGCGTGGAACACAAATCTATAGCATCCCCTAAAACACATACTTGAAATTTCAACTCTCGCCAGAATTTGCGATTGCCAGAGATCTTTTTCTTCTCTAGGTAATGTTGAAATTCCTCTTCCAGTTGCACCCCGTGTTCAAACCGGCTGTTGAAATGTTTATAGACTCCAATCATGCTTAGGGCGTAGTATTCAAGTGCCCTATGTGTCAATTCGTGTGTGCCTTTATTTTCTGGGTCCATGATGATCTCTCGGACAGAAGGACAGAGGGGTAGGAGATGATGCTCATGTACCTCCCAGCTTGCTTTTGGCCCAGGTAGATTACCTAAATGCTCCCAATAGGCACTATGAGTCTTTGAGTAGATTGCCGCGTTTCTTTCTCCAAGAATGATGTATTGAATGCTGGAAATCTGGGGGCAGCACTGAATGATCTTTTTCCAGATATATTTGCTTGCAACATTCTTTGTTCTCTCCGCAGGCAAGTTACCCTCTTCCTCAAGAAGGATAAGATGATTCCCTTCATCGTCATGTTGCTCGATAATCAGGTTTTCGTTGATATCGGGATCTCTCAAGTCATAGCCATCACCTTCAGGAAGCAGAAAGAGTTCAATGCCCTCAATCACCTCATAACTTCCATCATGTCCTGGTGGCTTCCAAACTGGTCGATACTCAATGCTGGATGTATATGCGATTGATCTTAAATCTGAGATATCAAGCTCTAATCCCAAATCACCATTGACTAAGGAAAAAACAACCGGATCCATTATCAAAGTATCGCGCTTCATGTCCATTAAACCACGAACACTAATGAGGAATTCGCAACCCTCTGCATTTCTATAAAATATGTGTCTATGCGGTATTATATGGGATGGAGCCGGACGACTAGCCTTAAGCACTACACAACCTTCCTTTCCGCAGATATCAGTCCTCTTCGGCTCCACAGCCAACTTGACTCTCAACTCGTGCGATAATCGAATTTCAGGTATTCCATAACGATCCTGCCAGATGGCACAAGATTCCTGACACGCGAAGCGAAGCGGGGATTTCTCGGGCTCGCTCTTGTCTCCTCGGTATAAATCATTCCCGTTTTCGTAGAAACAGAATTCGAGTTTGTTTCCCGGCCCCCAGCTTTCGGGGCGCGTGAGAAGTCGCTGTGTCTCTGCCCGTGTTCTCATCGATGACATGTGTACGATGCGTGGCTTTGGTAAGATGGATTCCCAGATTTGAGTCCTGATTTCCCGTGGTAGGTCGCGGAAGCGATTGAAGGATGGTTTGATTTCTTGTTGTTTGGGAGGGGAAGGGGTTGTCATGTTCACTGCTGATTTTGTGGGCTCGGTCATATTGTGTTGTGGTGGTAGGAGATTTTGGTTTGAGGTTTGATGGATATGTAATTGTTTGATTTGTTGGTACGAGATGTAGGGATGTTGAGAGTTGATGTCAAGACGGTCAATGATCTTGGAGATGTTCTGATATGCCAAATGGTTTATATGTATCAGAGATTAGATACTGGTAAGTTGGTGAAAATATAGTGATCGAAGGTACAAGATGTAGGATGTTAAGAGTATAATGTATAGATATTAAGAGTATAATGTATCGATATTAAGAGTGTAATGTTAAGGTGTTTGATGATCTTAGAGAGAGAAATATGATGTGGTAAACGGTTTTGATAACTCTAGAGATACGCTAATGTATTAAATAGTTCAGATATATCAAAAGCTAGGTATTAATCAATTATCAAAGATATAATTATTGCAGATAGAATAACATATCCAAAGGTAGATTGTATGAAGATAGACTATAGAAGTAGAATCGAGGCACGAAAAGATGTGAAAGAAGAATAATTATTGAAAGACCATTTTTTTACTTCTTTTATAATCCAGGACAAGACTATTCTAGCAAAAGAAAACGACTGTGAAGTCTAGTGTAAAATCTAGCTTTCATATCATATCACTAGACATACTAGTCCCACGCTACTTCTTATTCAAGTAGATCACTTCGTCATCAACACATATCAAAGTTGATCAGAGATATGACGACACCTTCGAATGAGTGATGCAGATCATATATTCCTTCTTACCTCTTCGTCTATTTTTATTCAAGTATCACATATCTATCAATCACCATATACCGCGAGATTTTATAATCCTATGGAATTAGGAAAAGATGGTATTAGTACTCAGGAACTGTAGACTGGAGAAGAACTACATATAGTGAGTTTCGAAACACGCTGGAGGATTTTCCCAGGTAGAAGTCGCTTGATCTGTTACTTGTATGTGTCATTCTCAATCGACATTGCAAGTACGGAAATTCATCACAAGTTATTAATAACAAGAAATCACGAATGATATAATATCATATAATATAATATAAAATCTGACCCGATATAAGAGAAGTTATAGATAAAACCTCGCAGCAAATATGCAAAAATTTCAATGTCTCATCTCACCTCTTTCACAAAACTCCTCAACTTCACAATTTCACTAATACCCAAATATAAAAATCCAATCAATCGTCGTCATCATCATCATCATCATCACCCAATTAATCCAACAACTTGTCCTCTCCCTACCAGGACCTACAGAAGAAGGTGCTAACCTGAATAGGCATATAACAAGTAATCAGCTCGATGCCAGAGCCCTAATGAATATGACTAGGTAGTCCAATGGTAACCATGTCCATTATAACAAAATCCCATTTTCTCCTACCTACCCCAAAACCCCCATCCGTCGCAAACAACCCTAAACTCAAATCCCTCGCTTAAAACTAGGGAGTTCGGAGTGGAGAATATAGATTTTTGAAAAAAAAAAAAAAAAAAAAAAAAGGGGGAGATAGTAGCGAGCTGCGAGTTTAACTCTAGGGGGGAACTTATTATTAGTGGACTGACTAGCGGACTAAAAATATCTAGCTCGGTTTCAAAGTTTCTAAGATGAATTATCACGTGATAGGAGAGGAGAGGAGAGGAGAGGAGAGGAGATGAGAGGGGAGAGACTAAATGAGATTGGTTCCGTGTTATTGTAGGTTAGGTTAGGTCAGATGAACGATTTTCTAATCTGGGAATGAGAATTAGGGATTTATAGTGTATACTGTATTGTGTGTAAGCAAGTAAGTAAGATTTCAGAGAAAATTGACTGGTATTGGTATGGGTGTGTGTATGTAGAGTTTAAGATTTGCACATTTGGACATTTGAAGATTAGGTGGGTAATTTCGTGGTTGAGAGCTAGCTAGCTGGTTGGTTGGTTGGTTGGTTGCTCAGTTTGGAATTCGAAGAGGGGGGTGGGATGAGGAAATTGTGGGTTGGATTGTTGTGGTGGTGTGGTAGGGTAAGGTATGGTGTAGAGATATAAATACAATATATATATATATCTCTCTATATGTATATATATAGAAATACATAGAAATAGAGATAGAAATACGGAACCACGCATCCATCCTCTTTCAAAATATCAGTATCAGTCAACAAACTGCCGAATATACAATCTTCCATACAATCCCATTCCCTCCTCGTTACCCCCCCTTAACTCCCCACCCAATCCCAATTCCTTCTCCTTCTCTACTCCTCTTCGTCCCTAACACACCACTACCACCACCACCACAACAAACCTCTATACCCTCAAGTAATTTTTATTTCAGATAGATAGATAGATAAATCATAAATCTCCACTAATAACACAAGATATCAAGCCAGTCAGTCAGTCAATCAGTCAATCAATCAATCAATCAATAAAGCCAAATAATATAATCAAGTATAATACAAATGACATTTTCCATTTCAGCCACAGCTCAAGCAAGCCAAGCTCATGTCAATCCATCCATCCATGCTTCTCCTTTAAATCTGCATTGACTTCTTAATAATCTCAAGTTTTCTTAAAATCTCTTACTTTTCCCCCCATTGCCCATTCATTCTCCAATGATGATTTTCCATTTGCAAATCCCCATCATAATATTATTAAGCAATCGTACAATCCATATCAATCCACCCATTATCCCTTTATGAGACCCGTATCCCCTTGTATCCCTATGCTTCTATGCCATATCCACATCTCCATCTGCCATAGCCAATCTCTCTTTAGCTGTTTTGGCCTTTTTACTTCTCCCACCACTAGCAGTCTTTCGACTACTTGATCCCTTTTTCGTACCAGAATCACCTGCAATAGGTGTTGCAGTACCACTAGGTCTATTAGATCCATCATCAAAATGTCCTTCGCCTATTTATCATGGTTAGTAAAAAGGTCCATAATCATCTCATGATACTCATCTCATCCCTTTAAAGAATGAAACTAAACCATGCTATGTAAACCCAAAGATAGAATTAAAACTCACCCTCATGATAAAGATCCTCTAAACTGCCAGCACCCTCCTTAGCCTTCTTTCCTTTACCCTTGCCCTTCTTACTCAGATTAGGATTCTCAGCTTCGTATCTCGCCTGTTCAGCTGCCTTTCTCTCAATTTCCGCAGCTTCCTCATCATCCACCAACCACATTGCAATGTCCTTGGTTCTATTCTCTTTACTTCTGGCATTGAAATCAACACCACCACCTGCACCACCAGTCATAACGACCTTT
Organism: Botrytis cinerea B05.10; assembly: GCF_000143535.2. NCBI lineage: Eukaryota > Fungi > Ascomycota > Leotiomycetes > Helotiales > Sclerotiniaceae > Botrytis > Botrytis cinerea. The sequence goes on along the minus strand of NC_037319.1, from coordinate 473,621 downwards.
TGAACTTCTTCTTTTTGAAGTGCTCTCTTGCGGATTCGTTCTTCAATCGTACCACGAGTAATCATACGATAAACGGTAACTTGTCTCGTTTGACCTAAACGATGAGCACGATCCATAGCTTGACTATCAATTGTAGGATTCCAATCAGAATCATAAAAGATGACTGTATCAGCACTTGTAAGATTGATACCCAAACCACCAGCTCTTGTACTTAATAAAAAGATGAAAATTTCTGGTCGAGTTTGGAAATCATGAACAGTATCTCTTCTATCCTCAAGCTTGGTAGAACCATCAAGACGAAGGTATTTATAATTGCGATATGTTAAATACTCTTCCATGAGATCAATCATACGTGTCATTTGGAAGTATAAAAGAACACGATGACCACCTTCCTTGAGCTTGGTGAGTAAAGCATCAAGCTTAGCAAGTTTACCGGAATCAGTAACAAAGCGACGCATTGATGGTACTTTGATGTTGGTGAAGCGTTGTTTTTCGGAGGTAGGTACTGGTAACATTGGCGTTGGTGGATAGAATGATGGTGAAACCTTGGAGGTAATAAAGGCCTTTTCTTCAACAGGTGAAGGACCAAATAAGGCACGTCTCATGGAAACATTGAACAAAATCTTTTGTCTCTCGAGGAGAGCACCCCGACTGGAACAATCGACTTCAATAGGAGGAGCGGTTGCACTTGGTCGACCACATTGCTCCATTCGGCTTATACCAGATTCATCCCAAACATCTTTAGCGACATTGAAGAGTTTGTTGAGATAACCCTCATTTGTAACTTCAGCAAGAGGCTTGCGATCATTTCTATCGACAATTTGAAGCATGGCGTGAGCTGGGGTATAGTTCTTGTCTTCCTCTTCATCATAGACAATGCTGAGCCTACCAAGGGTTTGTGGCTTCTTTACAATGTCCACAGCACGAGCAAATAAGTCTTTGCTTGAAGCTGCAGATGCCTCTTGAACCGAGGTATTTGTAAAACGAAGCCATGAAAACGCGCCATCTTCTTCGGAACTGTCAACAATATTTTCAGGCTTCCAAACATTGAAAAGCGATTCCAAACATTTGGCCTTGACACCGGCACCTTCATTATCGTGTCCAGGTAAGTCAAGTCTTCCACCTTCACGCCATATCAGTCGAGGTAATGAATACTGGATCAAATTACGTGCCGAGTAGGCCACGGTAACATTAGGACCTTCTCTCAAGAATGAACCGGCTTCGGCAAAGTAACTGAAAGATAAAGGCGAAGTAGTTTCGGCACGCTCGAAAAGATCTGGATGATTACAAACCTTTCGGAATTGCATTACCAAATTCATCAAAGTACCAGTATCATTATCATCTCCAATGGTCGCTTTCTCGATGAGATCCATGATACTGATTTGATTTCGAAGGTTGCTGTAGTATGCTCTTTGACGATAAGTAAGATCACAGAAAATATCTTCTTCAATCTTATCACCCAATTCCTTTTGCACATGCTTCTTAACACGACGAAGCATAAACGGCTTGAGAATCATGTGCAAACGTTTGAGTTGATCCTCATTAAGTTTGGTGTTACTTTGAGCATGGCTCTCAATATCCTTGGAGAACCATTCACTGAATTCGTCATGAGAATCGAACAAACTAGGCATGATGAAATGCAATAGAGCCCAAAGTTCTTGCATGTTATTTTGAATCGGAGTACCGGTCAAGAGCAGACGATTTCTGCAGTGGAAACCAAGTAGACTCTTCCATCTAGAACTTTGTGAACTCTTGATAGCTTGAGCCTCATCCAAAATCATATATTGCCACTTCATCTTTTGGAAATAAGCGACATCTGAAACGACGAGTTGATAGGATGTAATGAGGACATGGAAAGGAGCTTCCTCGGTATAAGTGATATGCTTGCGATCCCAGAATTTTCGAAGAACCTTTCGATCAGCCGCTGTACCCCAGTATGGTAGCACCTTTAGCTTGGGAACGAATTTGGTAATTTCTTGTTGCCAATTGTGGAGTGTTGATGCAGGAGCAACGACCAAGAATGGACCCCAGATGCCATGTTTCTCCGCCAAATAAGCCATAACCGAGATAGATTGAACAGTTTTGCCGAGACCCATCTCATCTGCCAAGATACCATTGATACCTTGTTCATAAAGATTGACAAGCCAATTAAGACCCTTGAGTTGATATTCCTTGAGTTGAGCTTGAAGCATCTTGGGTTGTTCAATATCGACATCGCCCATACCGGCAGGATTCTGAAAGTTCATCTCCCCGTCATTATCCATAGCAGGTGCATCATCTTGTTTATTGAACGCTCTAGCCTTATTTTGCGCTTCTTGAATCGCATTTTGAGCGTTTGCCATTGCAGCAGCCTTCAATACAGATTCATCCTCAGCATCAAAGTCAAGATCTTCAAAATTCGTAACTTTTGCAGGAGCAGAACCTTCAGGTAAATCAATCTGATCTGGTGTCGAGTGATTTGCCTCAGCCGGAGCCGCAACATCAGGGTGATCGGTAGATCGCTCGACTTCGTCCGTCTTGATCTTCTTGCCAATGAAATGGGAGTAAAGTTCAGTCTGTGAAATAAGGAAGTTGAGCTTCCTCTTTTGTCTGTTCGCTTCACGATCGGCCTCGGCTTTCTTGGCATTTTCAATCTCCTGTTTCTCAGCGGCTCTTCGAGTATCACGCTCTTCACGTTCGTTACGTTTCCAGAAAGACATCATCTCTCTCATGACGCGTTTGGCACGAGCCTGAAGATCCTTGGTGCCCTTGTTTGTTCGCAATTGCCATCGTTTGGCTTCCTTTGACGCTAGGATTGCAGTCTTCTTCAAATTCGATCCTCGAATGGAGTAAGAATCCATAGCCATTTTGAAAACCTTGGGGACCTCTTTTCGGGCGAGATCCTTCCAAATTTGATCATAGACAACGTGGAACATCTTCGTATTGTGTTGATCAACAGGGGCAGGGGGAGATTCTTCCTTGACTTCCACTGGTTCTGCTGGCGCCTTTAACTTGAGCTTGATCTTTGTACCTCCTTCCTTTGATGGAAGTGGCTTCATATCTTTAAACTCTGTTGCATCCCTAATTGGCATGAGCGCTGGTGATTCTCCTTTGTCGATTGCCTCTTGAGCTGCTGCTGCCGAATCCTTTTCTGCTTGCTTCTGCTCCTTGGACTTTCTAGGTCGAGCACCACCGCGTTTTGGTTTCTTGGTTGAATCGGGATCCACAGCTGTAAATGTCGACATACTGCCACCCTGCATATTAGGCTCCATGGGCGAAACTGCTCGAATCTCTGGACCCCTATCACCTCTGGCAAGTACCAATTTAGTTTGCTGCGCCTTCTTTTCTGCTCTCTGGGCATCTCGAAGGAACTTGTTTCTATCCTGGTCATCCAGTGCTTCTTTAGCCTTGGCCAAAGCCAGTTCCTTTGCTTCCATGTTATGCTGAACAGTCTTTTCGCGACGACGTTTCCTCTGCATATCTTTCTTACGCTCCTTTTCTGTTTGGATCTCATCGGCTTGGACTTTGGAGATGGCTGCATCCCCTTCAACCTCTCGGTAGCGCTCCTCGCCCGCTTTAGCATGCTTTGACATCTTCTTGGTCATCAAGTTGGAATAATCAGTTCGACGCTTCTTGGTTTTGGCGATTTCAAGATTCTCGACTTCGATTTTTCGTTTCAGTGATCGTGTCTTGTACAGTTTCCTTTCTTCTGCAAATTCCATATCGCTATCTCCTGGTTCTCCATCCAGCTTTGACATCAAAATAACAATATCCCTTTCTTGATCCTTTGTGAATGGTTTGGGTTTGGGTGTAGATTTTGCTTCTCCATTTGCCTTGCGCTTTGCGGGTACTCGTGAGGTTGTAGCTGGTGGAGGAGGAGCTGGTGCGATGGAAGACTGTCGAGAACTAGGGGCCGGAGAGGGTTCCGGCTTCAAGGTAGGCATAGCTTGTCGGGCAGGTTTGCGAGGCATTGATACGACGGGGGTGGGAGTTGGCTGAGGTTTTGGCGTTGGCGTTGGTTCAGGAGCAGCGCTAGATAATATACTCGAGAAGGACATTGGGTCTGCTGGTCTGCTTGGAGTCTGCAAGGCAATAAGTTAGATGATGTTGATGACAAGTACAAGGGGAACATAGTTTTGACTTACACTAGCTGGTACAGGTTCTTGTTTAATGACTGGCCTGTCATGCTGTACCGGCCCTCCACCTACACCATTATGGCGACTAACCGGCGATTCCATCGTGGTCAATCGTGGCGATTGTGTGACCGGAGGAGGTACGCGACCTTGTGGGTGCGCGTGTGAGATGGGGGAACGCGGTGGAAAATGAGAATTAACGGGAGATGTATAGCCGCCGTTATATTGATTTAGTGAACCATTCGCGGATGATTCGGGTGGTTGATTTTGGTTGTATGGATACGATTCACGATTCTTTTGTAAGATGTTAGGAGATTGACTATCCTTTTCGTGGGTGTGTGGGAAATATCTTACTTGTGATGTCTTAGCTTCCCTATCGCTCCATAGAGATTCCGTAACCGTAGGTCGTCTCTCACTCGAGTCGGAAGTCGGGTCGTAGTAGTTGCTGGGTGGTTTCTGATCGCGTTGATAAGTAGAATCTCTTTCCTTTTGATACAAAGGGGGACTTGAACCCAAGGCTGAAGCTGAAGCTGGTTGAAGAGGAGTGTGTGCTGGCTGTACAAGTTGAGGTGCGGCCGTTGGCTGATGATATTGATTGAATTGTGGATGTGCGCCAGGTGAAAAGGTTGATGGGTTAAGGATTGAACGAATTTCAGTCTGTGATTGTTGTCTCGGTGAAGCAACGCCGTGAATTGTGTTTGAGCCGCTGGCGCTGGTCGTGCTTGGTCCATTCATTATTCCATCGCGCCTTATTGAAGATACAGCCTCTTCTTGCTCGTCTTCCGCCCGTCGCATCACTGTAGCATGAAATCTCGAGTCCATATTTGCATTTGGCACCGCTTCCACTCCCATATATAAGAACCAGGTATGAAGTTTATAGTTTTATCGATTTAGCGCTCCATGGATAGGATGCCGAAGGTTTGCGATGCGACAACGAGGAGAATGAGACGATTCGGATTTCTTGAATTTTGGCTCTGAATTTGGAATTGGTACGGGACGACTGGAGTATTTTCTTTTTTTTTTTTCTTGATGGGTTATTGATACAACGAAATTAAAAACTTCTCTCTTATCACAATCATCAATCACTCAAACAACAGCCAAGAAGAGAAATGACATTCCCATGAATCGCGATGTAGTAGGTATACCGTGAAGACGTCGAATATATCGGACGACAAAGTTTGGAGTGAATTGATTAAGGAAAGGAAGAAGTAATGGATAGTTGGAAAGCAATGCGTGGACGTGATCACAATGGTAGGTCCCTAGACAGGCAGGCAGGTAGGTCGGTATGTAGGTATATCGATACAATATTGCGATCGATTGCCGTTTCCGCGGCTTCGAATTGTCAAACCGTGTTCTTAATAAAGTATTGGAGAGAAAAAAGAGGAATTGGAGAGAGGAGAGGAGAGGATTGGATTGGATTGGATTGGATTCGATATGAGTTTGAGTTTGAGTTTGAAAGATCACCATACAATACTTCGGCCAGCCAGCCCAAAGCTGTGAGAGAGAGAGAGAGAGAGAGAGAGAGAGAGAGAGAGAAAGGTGTGAAAGAGAAAAAAGATTAATGGAGTCAAGGTAGGTAAGTTGTGAGTGAGGTCTAAGGAGAGTTCCGAAGATTGGGTTGGTGGTTAGATTGATCGATCGATTGATTGATGAGTGATGAGTGATGAGTGACGATTGACGATTGACGATTGACGATTGATGATTAGAGAAGAAGCAACTTATCACGGCATTCCATGTTTTTCCCTACGATGGTTGGAATTTCCTTGGACGTGCTACCTCGTACGGTATTGCTATGGGCAAAATGGGAGGATATACTTTATTGGCAACAGTACCTAGATACACACACCATCTCGAATTAAAACAAATGTGCATGTTACTTTTTCACATTCCACCCCAAAATCCAAATCCAAATGCACACTTTTGCTCTCATCTGCTTGGGGGGGGCACAAAGGAGAGCAGAAAGCCTCCCATTCATGCCAGATTCTGGACGGTATTAATCTCACTCGCGGAGGTGTCGCGGGAGGGAAGCGTTCCCTTCTTGTTTTAATATTTTGGGGAGTTTGGAGTGAAGTCTGGTCTGGTCTAGTGGGAGGGGGAGGGAACATTTCCGAGCTGCGTTCTTTTCACGTTATGACATCGTACCGGTTGCGTGATTGGTCGGTCGATGGGTCTAGAATAAGAAACCACCCCTGCATGTTCGAGGGTGAGCTTTGGTCCCATGGATGTGCGAGGTAGGCTGAGGTCGGGGAGGGGAGGGGAGGGACAAAGGACGATGCAGGTAATGGACAAGAAAGAAAGGAAAGAGAGAGGAACGGAAGACAAAGGAAAGAAAGAGAAAAGAAAAGAAAACAAATGGGAAAAAGAACTTGCCCATCCAAAGAATCGTCCAAGAATCCGAGATCTGTCTTCACTACCTACCTCCCTCTTTCCCTCTTTCCCTCTTTCCCTCTTTCCCTCTTTCTCTCTTCCCTCCCCACCACCCCATCCATTTTTATATATATCCAGACACCCACCACCAAACCCAACTATATACAATATACAATATACAATAAACAATACACAATACACAACACACAATACACAATATTCCCTCTTCCCTCTTTCCTCTTTCCCTCAACTCTCTCCTCTCTCCTCTCCTCTCCTCTCCTCTCCTCTCTACACACACAACAACAACAACAACAAACACACTCATAAATCGACAATACCCACATCCAGCCTCAGCTCACCCCCCAAGCCCCAAGCCCCACAACCACCATCCCCGTCACCATCAACGCCACCAACACATTCATTCATTCATTCATTCATTCCCCATCCACCACGTCGAATTTGCCACCTTGTAAAAAGCTATCCATCACCCTCCACCATGAATCTGTGAACAATCTGCTAATCTGTCCAACGCCAACTTGTCGATCGCGTCCTCAATCTTGGTCCGTTTCCTCTAATGTGTAACTTCTTCATTATCCAGTATGGAAGACAATCCAAGTCGTACATCTCAGCCCTATCACTCACAATCCAAACAATCTCGTCAGCATTTCCTCATGTAGAGTACAATCACACACAAAGCATTCACATCACTCTTCATACATCAAAGCAACAAGTATATTTAATAATCTTTCATTCTCCAGTAAATTCTGCACCGAATTAACGCCATCTAAAACAGACTCGCATTCTATCCCACCAAAAGAAAGCGGTGTTTTATCAAATCCTGCACCGCCCGAGTCCCTCCGCGGCCTCCTCACTTTTGCGTCATAAGAGGGATATCCCTTGGTGAATGCCACCCCATATGTGTAGTCGTCCGTAGATGCATCAATCAAACTTTTGTTTCTGGACTGAATATTGGACGGAATTTTGTTAATATATAGCCACTTTAAACTGCACCTGCAGAAACCATCTTCTTTCTCAAGTGGTTCTTGTACTCGGCAATAGTACCATCCCATCTCTTAATGGTTTGGTTCTCGCATACCATAATGTCCTTGGCAATCTTATCGAGTAATCTGTACATTATTAGCATGTGTTTCATTCAACCCGTGTCAAGAATCCTTACCTGAAATCGTGAGAAACAACAACAACACCACCGGTGAAAGCATTAATGGCATCAGCCAAACTGTCAATAGTAGGGATATCCAAACCGTTGGTAGGTTCATCCAACAATAACATGTTTGGTCCATCGATAGCCAACAAAGCAAAAACAATTCTGGACTTTTGTCCTTCGGAAAGGGTACCCATCAAGGCGGTTTGTGATTCACCACTGAGACCATACTTTCCGAGTTGTTGACGCCAGTATTGGTAATCTTGACTCTTGGAAGCATACTTATCTCTGACGAAGTCCAATGCGGACTTGGTAAGATCCAATTGTTCAGAAGAATGTTGAGAGTAAACACCCATCTTCAAATGTGTGTGACGGGAAACAGTTCCTCCAGTAGGAGAAAGCTTTCCGGTCATAAGACGGAGCAGAGTAGATTTACCAACACCGTTAGGTCCGACGAGAGCGGTACGGGAGTCCATGTCAACACCAAGGTCGAGGTTTCTGTAGAGATCATCCTTGGAATCACCCGAGTATGAGAAAGTAACATCATCGAAAGACAAAACTGGGGGTGGAAGTTTCTCGACATCTGCAAATCTGAAAGTGAAGACACGATCTTCCTCAACCTTTTGAATGAAACCATCGGCCTCCATCTTGTCCAAAATCTTTTGTCTAGATTTGGCTTGTCTGACCAAGTTGGCATATGTACCAGCTGAAGCGATGAATTTCTTAATGTGAACAATTTCATCCTGTTGCTTTTGGTAGGCCTTCATTTGGTTGACCTCTTGTTCATATCTAGTCTTGGCATAAGAATCGTAGTTACCACCATAGTAGATGAGTTGTCTTGAGCGCATATCGATCATGTTGGTGCATACACCGTTGAGGAAATCCATGGAGTGAGAAACAAGGATAAGAGTTCGGTCCCATTTCTTCAAGTATTCCTCCAACCACACGCAGGCTTCCAAATCCAAATGTGCGGTGGGGTCGTCGAGAAGGAGAAGGGAAGGCTTGACGAAAAGAGCTTTAGCCAAAGCGACACGCATACGCCATCCTCCAGACATATCCTTGGTCTTCTTGTGGATAGTGACCTTGTTGAAACCGAGACCAGTCAAGATGAGGGAAGCACGAGTCGAGAAAGTAGATGGATCCATGGTATCCATACGCTGTTTTCTGTTAATAAAGTACACCGTATATCTTATCTTTGAAAAAATCTTACCTCGTAGAGATCCAAAAGGACTGGAGATTCTGGTCCTTCTTCTTCCAACAAACGCTCAGCTTCGTCATCGAGTCTCTTCATCTCATTCTCGGCTTCTCTGACGACCCATTCCAAGGCCCCCAAGTCACTGGGAGGAGCACCCTCGTTTAATAAGTAGATATCGACGTGATCTGGGACAGGGTATTCGCGCATATCGATAGCTTTGAGAAGAGTAGACTTTCCGCAACCGTTCTCTCCCAAAAGACCATAACGACGTCCGTATGTAAGTTCCATGGTTGTGTCGTTCAAAAGGACACGACCGTGGAAAACCAGCGATGCGGAGGTAATCTTAACGTCACGACTTTGCTTGAGGGAGCTGAGAACACCAGTTGTAACACGATCAGAGAGACCGTGCTTATCCATTTGTGCTGCCAATCTCTTGACTTCATCCATATCCTTTGTCGCAGGTTGCTCGTCATCAGGGAGAACATTTCCGTCGGCGTCGACGGCTAATTCGCCAGGTGTTGTGGTGCCAGATGCAGCCTTGGAGCCAGCCTTTGACTTGGAAGCAACAGTCTTCTTTGCTGGCTTTCCTTCGGCGGCCCTCTTCGCATCACGAGCGGCTTTTGATGCTGAAACCATGTTGATTAATTATTTGAAGGTATCGTGATAATAATCGATTGGTAAAGGAAGAAATTCTTGAATTTCTTTCTTTTCTTTTTTTATCGGGTTGACCTTTTTTTCAGGATGATCGTAATGATGGTGGGGAGAAATCTTTTGGTGGGGTTTTTTCTTACACTAATACTTCAAGGCTTTTTCATTATCGATTAAGTTAGTGTCGCCTGAATTTGCAGGGGATATGCGGATCGTAGTGATCTTCGAGGGTGGTTCTATGAATACCGAGTGAGTTCTCCATGCAATACAGATGTAGATTTCACACTCGTAGTCGTCGACTTTTATTCTGATCTTTAGGACATACATTTATGTTTGTCTTGAAGAAGGATCTGGATTCGAAAGGAGTGTGCAAAGTTTTTATATTAGCTAGTGACTCGGAACAATATAGCAAAAACGTATCAATCTTCCTAGTAACTAGCTCGTAAGTATAGTACCATAAATCTACATGAACAGATTATGCTAAATACACTCCCCGTGATCTTTCTTCCCACCCAGTCCGCCAGTCAGGTCGCTCTAATTTCACATTCCAAGGCGATACGCTAAAAATAATCTGACGTAGATAGCGAGTGGATAAGATCACGTGCCAAGGGCTTTCTCCTTAATTGCCACACCGTCTGACTGGTCGAACTTCGCTCTGCACAGTGCAAAATTCTAACTTTCTGTCCATCGCTCTTGGATCACCATTTTACTCTCAATATCACGACTCACTTGTTAATTAGAGTTCTTCCTCGTGCCAATACTAGTGGTGTAGAGAAAGCAATGCATACATATCCTTCAAAGTTTATCAGAGACAAGCAGAAAATATGGTCACCATGGAGTACCAACTGTGCAGATAGCTTAGTCATCATACAGATCAACAACAACATGATTTGTCTGTTCTGTGACAACAAATGGTGAGAGTGATGCAATGTTCCCCTCCTACTTCACACATTGTAAACGCCCAGGTTTCAAAAGAATCTACAGATGTACATTGACTCCCTCTATACAATTCACGCGACAGAAAACTAATTTGCAAACCCATCATTCTCAAAATGCAAATACCTCGAAAATGGATCCTACCATACACATCCTGGGTCTTGGAAATTTGGGAAAGCTCTTTGCGCACTCATTAGCTACAAAATCAAAGCCCCCTCCTCTCACGTTGCTACTCCATCGCCCGAATCTATATGAAATCACCAAAGTCAAAGGACCCAGGATTGGGATTCGTTATGGTGGCGTTTGGAACTGGGAGGGCCATTACCGTGCAGAGCTTGTATCCATGAATGATCTTCCAAGTCCCCCAGATATGAAGTATATTTCCAATCTGATAGTCACGACGAAATCTCACAAAATGGCTGAGGCACTTTCGATGATCAGACATCGATTGACCCATTTGTCAACTATAATCTTCATACATAACGGTATGGGAGTGGTTGAAGAAGTCAACAAGAGAGTCTTCCCAAACCCTAAAGAAAGACCACATTATTTATTTGGTATAGCATCCCATGGCGTTTATCGAACAGACGACTTCGCAGCGGTCTTTGCTGGCCATGGTGCCGTCATTATTGGAAATCCAGGAGTTCACAATGAGAAGACTTCGTATGGAAGCTATCTTTTGCAACAAGTCATTGATTCTAAACTTCTCGGCGCGAGTGAGGTTCCTTGGGACGAATTCAAACTCCTTCAATTGCAAAAGTTGGCTGTAAATGCAGTGATAAACCCTCTCACTGCCTTGAACGATTGTTTGAACGGTATGATTGTGGAATCTTCTATGGCTGGAAGCGTGGGAAGTGACTTTGACGGTTTGATATCCGAAATAAGTCAAGTCTTTTGTTCACTTCCAGAACTTCAAGGACTTCCAGGCTTGAAAGAAAGGTTTTCAAGAGAAAGTCTGCGAAACGCCATTCTGAATGTTGCCTCGGCTACTGCACAAAATCGAAGTTCTATGCTTCAAGATGTTAGTACGGGCAGTGAAACAGAAATCCATTACATCAATGGATACATTGTAAGAAGGGCACAAGAGTTGGGTATTGAGTGTCCCGTGAACATGAGGATGGTCGCAGACGTTCTCGCGGTAGCTGCAAAATAGAAGGCAATTCTAGACATGCACCATGGATATGTACTAGGTAACTTGAGCTCGCAGAAGAATATGGAACATCTGTATCCTCAATTGTTATCATCGTATTGGCTGTTTCATAATTGCTCGTACACTCTGCAAGACATGAAGATTGGATATGCACCTTTCGAGACACCATTAAGCTTCAGCTGAGAGTGCAAGGCTCAAATCGACTCAAACAGCAAGAGCAAACGGCAAGGCTACCGAGGCTACAACATATTCTAGAACAACTCATCTATACAAATTTTCACCAAGGAATTGCCCAAGATCGGCTCATGACTTTCACGAGCTCTCAGCCGTGCACGAGGCTATACATGTGATTTGAGAGTAGAGGGGAAAGGCTGAGCGTTTTTCAATTCGCGCTGGAAACAAATCACGGCGCGAACGCGTCGATCAATTCTTTTTACTTAATCATAGAGATCAGTTTCGAAATGGGGTCATCTTCGATTTTACAAGTCGGCCTGAAACCGACCTGGCAATCATTTTGAGAGATCGCCGTCAATTTATTCAGTAAGTTTTAGAGTTTCCTACGAAGGATTACTGCATTCTAGTTTTTGCCATTCTTTTCTGTCTACTTGATGAAAAGGCGCTGGAAGAACTCATTAAAATGCTCTTTTTCTAACATTCTATTGATAGACACTCTCGAGGATCTCTTTATCTGCCTGGCAATATAGATCCCTCGATCTTGAAAACTTTAAAACAACAGCTAATCCATCTCATCATCTGCGAGTACCCCGCTTCCATTTAAATCATGAATCAACCATGTCAACACCTTCTCGAGAATAATGTCAAACCCACCGACATGGCTACCTACATCCGACCTCGACGTCCCATGAATCAAAAAGCAAAGTTTCATCAATTCGGAAAGCTAGCCCCTGAACTACAAAACATGATTTTCAAAGAAGCTCTTCCCGAAGGCCGAATTATCTCTTTCAGGGCCGTCGAGATTCTCGTTGACGAACCTGATGAATGGACTCGGGAATGGTACGCAGGAGAGAAATATGGAGGCAAATACAAAAGTGCAAAGCTCGCTGTAAAGACTACCTTACCAGCGCTTCTACATGTTAACATTATGGCGAGAGAAGTTGCGCGCAAGGAATATGGACTCGAATTCGCACGTTGTTTGAGAAATCCGATATACTTTAATTGGGAAAAGGACACTCTATACATACAATCTGATCGCGCCACCAAATTATTCCAAGGGAGTTTACAAATGCTGAAGAATTTTCAGATTCCATTATCTCGAGGTCTTGATATTGCTAAGATGGAGGAAAAGCTCAAGTTTTTGATCTTAGGGGAACCTTGTCTATTCAAAAGCACTACGGAGATGATTTCCCGCTTGAGTAATTTGAAGAGATTGGAGCTTAAGGAGGGATGTTTTAGATGGGATCAGAAGATCAAGATCCTAAACACGAGATGGAGGGAGAAGTGGGGAGAAGATCTTACGTACAAATGTGTGGAGTTGGGAAATAAGGAGATGGGATGGAGAGTGGAGGATCAGAGAGATGGGTATGAGGTTTATGTTAAGCCGAGACGGTCGGAGAGAATTAGAGAGTTGGAGGCTAGTCGGAGTTTGGATGATCATGAAGGGGATTAGCGACAGGGGAAATGAGATGAAATGGGAGACTGGGGAATGTGAGAGAGACAGATAGAGAGGGAAGAAGCTCTGTAAATAATCTCACATTTGCAAAAGTGCGTTAACGATATTAGGTCACTTCTTCAGTACTTCCATTTTTCAATACGATTTGCAGTATTCAAATCCTTCACAATTTCCCTTGAACGCGCGAAAACCTTCTATTCGTGAATATCATCTGGATTTTTTTCCAATAGTTTGGAATACAATCTAACTGGAATGTTCTTAAGTGTCAAATCCAAAGTCTTCAATTCATTCAAAGGCACAGGAGACTTCCAAGACTAGAGTCTATAATTGACCTTTCTTTCGCGCAATGAAGTTAAATCATTCACTTATATAGTCTACTTACCCAACTTACCCAGCACACTATACACTATACACTATACACATTGCGAACTCAATATGCGGACGAGAGAGCCCTTTGTCTCTGATATGATACAAAACAAGACTTTCTGATTGGTTTTGGAAATTGTGATTACTGGATATAGAGAGGACTCTCTTTTATACTGTGGAAATCTAGGCTGTATATCAGTACTCTGGTGTTTCGGTTTTTGGGGGTGGGGGTTTCCCCTTCTTCTTTTTGACGGGGAGGGTTTGGATGGTGTGGGAATGGAGTTGATGGATGAAGGTTTGGAGAGGGAGTGTTAGAGAAGTATTAGAGGTGAGATGGTTGGAGGGATGATTGTATTGATTGTTCGGGTATATTCTGTTCATGAAACACCTTTTATTGTTTGATATTATCTTTATATCCATGACAGGAGGTTTTTCATAAAGTTGGTGGTATCAATTACTACCTAGACTCTATAGGAAGTAGCTACTTTATAGTACAAATACATCCCCACATCTGACGCATTATGTCATATTGATTAGTGCTTCGCTAAAGCCTATGATAAAAGTATATCTATCATGTCCGAGTCAGTGCATCAAGCCATTTTCTCCCTTGATCTAATTCGGCTAGCTTTGCTTGCGTCACTTGCTAGCTCTCCCCAACCCCCTCAACCCTTTTCTCCTTGCAGATCTTTCTCGCTGCGACGGGTATCCACTATCCAGTTTCAGTTACCCCGGAATTACAAATTCTAAGCTTTTTCAGCTTCAAGTTCTCTTGAAACTCACATTCTTTTTTACACCTTTCTTTTTGATAAACTGATCACATGGTGAATCCGTTGTGTCTATCACTCATGCAAAATTACATTCGTCAGTACGATGTGAGGGTTTAGTTTTGGTAAAGTCAGACACGGGATAGGAATTGTGATGCGAAATTACGTGAAAACTATTCCCCGGCTAGAGTTGATCTTGCCACGTCATGGATCATCATTACTATACTGCTCTGAAAGGAGGCTCTGTTTTGCAGAGAAAATGATAGCTGCATCTTTTTTCTATAGAAGGAATCCAGAACATACAAGAGAAAGCAATTGGATATCAAAGACGAGATTACTTTTTAGACCTCGAGAATTCTTCTTGGTCATTATCTCGTATATATTCATCTCTCTTTATTCCTTCTCATCTATTTGAATTTCTTGAATTCAACTCAATTGCACGACATATAAAGGTGGTGCCTGATTTTTCTCCCCTTTTGATACCTTCTATCCTAACTCAATTTGAGAGATCACTTCACAATGTCTTCTGCAAATGTCACCAGCGATGATGTTGCACCTAAATTTTACGATAGTATCAGTGATAGATATGATAAATATTATTCTCAAGATCAGGGATTGTTAGCATTCATTGATCAAAGTTTAGAACTTTTGCCTCCTAATGCATCGGTAAGATATGGCTTTTTCCTTGTATACACATCACTCTCTCCCAATTCTCAAACTCGGTCGATACGCCGAAGAGAAATTTGTTCTTGTTTGCTTGCTCAGAGAAGTCAAATAACTAGAATTCTCCCGCAAAATTCACAAGCTGACATTCACAACCAGGTCCTAGACATTGGCTCTGGAACCGGCATTCCCACATCCCTCGCCGTTGTGAATTCCGGTCGTAAACTCCACGGAATCGATATCGCTCCTAGCATGATACAACTTTCCCGCAAAAACGTTCCGGGGGGAACATTCGAACAGGTGAGTATGTTGGATTATACACCAGAAGACGGACAAAAGTTCGACGGCGCGTTTGTTGTTCTCTCCATGTTTCACATGAAGCGAGATGAAATGATAAAAGCGATTGGCAAATGGAAAGATTGGGTGAAGGGAAATGGAGAAGGATATCTTTTTATTTGCACGTATGTTGCAGAGGATGCGGCGGGGATTAAGGAGGATATGTTTTCGAAGGATGGGGTAAATGTTTTCCGACTTTTCTTTCGCTCTGTTGCCTGACTGATTCGTGATGGACGTCGATGCTAATTATGGACAATTCAATAGCTCTATGCGGATAATGTCCCAAGTACGTTTATGGGACAATATCGTGAAAATTTTCTGTACACGCAACTTGGATGGGAGGATGTGTTGGCGGAACATGGATTTAAGATTGAGAAGGAGGGAAAGGTCGCTTTTGAACCGGCTGAAGAAGCGGAATGTGATAATGAAATACATTTTTACATTACAGCGAGGAAGATGTAGAGAAATAGAGTGGAACGGGAGAAGAAAGAGAACTGAATTGGAAGGGATGATGTCTCTCTGAAAAGGATGGACTGAGGTAGAGAAGAGGATGAATGAATGTTAGCCTGCGGAGCGTGTATTATAGATTGGGTTAATTTGATTGATTTCCATCAGGTATCACAGGGGCTAAAATTCAAACAAATTATTACTATTTTCACATGACCTCATTATCAAGGCGTCATGATCCACAACAAAGATTCTTCCTCAAAGTGAGGGGAAAATCTCATTCATTGATTTAGCTAAGACTCTTTTCAAAGACGAAAAATCTCCTCTGGAGCATATCCTCTCAGAGACCTGGGACTAACAAGCTAAAATTCTTACCTCTAAGAATTCCAGCAAATATTCGCGCCATGGCCATGCGGCCATTATTCTTCTTGAAATAGTAGGGGTATCCATCTCTTACCATTTCCTCCACCCCAGAAGGAAACTCAAATCGAGTTTTATTATTGTGAACGACTCAGCAGACGTTGCATATTCTTTCCTAGTCTCTCCACCGTTTTAGTTCGGGGAGTCATGCTTTTGATTTCGGTAGGCTGAAGTCAGTTGATGACTTTATTGGCTGGGGTGCCGACTCCACTTCCAAATGTGGTTTCAAGACGGTGGACGCCCACATCTTCCTGTGTGCTTGAGAGGAGTGCCCGCCGCTTGTAGGTGAGCTTCGTCATGGTGCTTGGAGTCTGCTTGTCTTTTTTTGCTAGTAATTGTGCGTAGATTTGCATCGAGCAACGGTTATTGACATGGTGGGGGAAAAAGGTAGCAAGACACGGTGAGTACATACGAAGAATGATGAATATTCTAAAACCCCAACAAGAATGATCGGAGCGCCATGGTCATGGTGAGATATTTCAGGGTCCCACTTGCTTTTTTTTTAATCAGCAAAAGTTTATCGGATATTTGACTGATCTGCCAGGTCTTTCCACATACCTTGGTTGTCACATTTTTTTGATACCAGACAGATAGATGGCCTTGTCAGGACCAGCGGGCCCTGAGAAGTCGCCATCTTTGATTCTTGGTGGGGTTTCTCAGGGTACCTGCCAGTACCGTACTCAGGACCATTATCGTCTTGGGTAAACTTTAGGTGTATTTTTGTGTGTGACTTCTTGTAGATGCAACCTATATCAAATGAGTATACTTGGCAATAAGACAAGAAGTGATTCTCGATGCGACTTACTCCGAAGATTCTGCTTTTGTGCGACGAGCCTGGTAAAGCAAATGACTTTGTATCGATCTATTGCTTTTCAACAAAAAAATCAGCAACGATGCATGTGTGGAAAAATCTTGATGGAATTATGAAAAACAATTGCTATCGATCCATCAATTCAACAATAACAATTATTGAAGTACCTTTCATGAGATTTTCGCTTCGAAGTAAAGCCGTTGTTTCTCCGAAATAGGAGACAGTTGTTGAAGAAAGTTTGGGAAATGGATTTTGAAATCAAGGGAAGATACAAAGAAAACTCTTTCAGACTAGTCAAAAGTTTTAATAACGCCATTAATGAGATTAGGGCTGTGCTTAGGAGGAGGTTAATGAGTCACATCCAATCAAAAAATAGGGCTTGAGCGGGTTAACTATGGGAAAATAAGACTTGCGGATTTGACATGGGCCTGCTATTTTGGCACACGTAGTTTTTAATTTTGGGCCTCTTCTTATTCAAAGCTATCTCACCATCCTTCCAAGCTATTAAAGAGATCATCGTCCTGTGGGAATCTTATTTCACAAGCTAATGTTTTCTACCGTGAGTATCCCCTCATTAATCTTGTTTCCCTCTTGTCAATTATAGAAGGTTCATTAACTGGAACGCTTTCAACAGGTCCTCCATTTTGAAGTCTATCGAAAACTCAAACGTGAGCAGAACTTCGGATTCTCCGATCTTGTAGCTTTCTATTGGGGATCTGCATCATCAAGTTTCTGTTAGAGCTCTTAGACCAAGTAACTCATTCTTCGTTTTTGGAAAAACACTTATAGTGAGTGATTATTCACCGTGGCAGCTTGGTCAACTTGAGCTAATCTTTGCTTAAAACTGTAGCTATATGCCGTGATTCCAAGTTCAAGTTCAAGGATGTTCAATTTCAATACCCGCCGCCTCGGATTGCAGCACTCAAACACCAAGAAAAGTGACACATGCCATTTATTCGTTTTCAAAATCTCTTGATCGGACTCAGCACACCAGTGATATCAGGGAATCAATCTTTATTGCTTCTGTCTTGCACATCCGCTTTTTCTTACGTAATGGAAAATTCACAAAGGGTACCTGCTGCTGTCTACGTTGACGCAGCGTAGCTGACTCGCGTTTTCCTGTTTGCGAATGGTCATGACGAGAGATAGATGAGTGAACAAGTCACTGCGACACGTTGATAGACAACTATTCGAGCTGCTTTCAGTTTTTGGACGACAAGGTATTTATTCAAACACCACTTTTGGATATTTGCAAACTTTTGAACTGACCCAATTGACGAGATAGACAACTTGATCGAGATTTCTTCCTCTGCCTTCACAACCCTATTCATCTCAACAAGGAAGAGATGCCAGGTTTCTCTACCATCCTTACTTTCTGAGATGAAAATTTATACGTCAAGTCTTTCCGGTCAAGGCCTTGTCAGCCTTCTGATCACCGCAATTGATTCTATCAAACTTCAGCGAGGTGCTTTACAGGTTTTCCAATCCTCAAAAAGGGAGGCCCGCGTCGAGTAGGGCCAAGTAAGAGACTTCTACCTCCATATATTCCGTTTGCCGTCAAATGATGAAGAATGGCTGCTGCGTCCGTACTTACTCCTTGGCATCAATGGCGACGGACCACTATTAATATAACATGGACAGTTGTCGAGATACTATATTGATGTATGAGAGTTCTAAAGAAATTTTGGGGCTTCAGGGAGATGTCTTACTGTGTATAAGCACGACCACCGACTTGAGACATCATCATCCTTAAGTTGGCAACATAGCTGGTTAACCATTGCACTTCGTTGCTGCGGCATCAATCGAAACGGTCACCGGGGATTCTAATCATGAAGGGTACATCTTTCCACTATTGCTCCGCCGCTCCATCCCGTTTCAAGAGTCTTCCTTTGTCTCCGCGTTGCCATCAGAAGCAGAGCATCTGCAGAACTGACGAAGATTCGAGTTCATGAGAGTCTTGAGTCAATCCGGATAAGGATTTAGTCTACCTACCATACTAACAATGCTACACCTGATCCTTTCTCAATCAAACAAGCAGTCGAGAACTCTCCCACACTCTGCAAGGTCTGCGATATTCCTAGATACCTCAAAGTATCCATCTCCAGGTGGCAGTATGGAAACATCATCCAGATCTACTAAGAATTTGGCTCATCCTGGCCAACTGAAATCTTACCAAATATAACCACCGACCAGAATAAGCCTAAAACTCTAAAAGAACAAAACCTCCCGCGTAAGATCGCGCTACCAAACAAGAGACTTGTTTTTGAAATCAATAATCTTCCCGAGATTGGAGACCAAACAATAATCAGCTGCGGGTGGTGAATAGCCAGTAAAAGCGTCCGCCGGCTTCTTAACAAAGAGCGAGTATTAATTCTCTTGGACTTCCAAGTTTCAGTCCAGTTGCTGAAACTTGTGTGTCGGAGCCCATTGGTATCTGCTCTTTGCTGGGAAGCGGGTGGATGTTTATTGATTGTTCACCACCTGCTTTGAAGTCTTGTTGGAGCTTGGATCTTCAGCGAAATGCCGTACGGGGAAGCTATTCTTGTTGCTACAGACACTACCCTTATACTATCATTGTCCTCACGAGTAGATAATATCATTCTCACAATAGTAATTGAAGTTCTCCTTCCAACAACCGTGGTATCTGTAACTGTGAAACTTGCATGAGGACCATCCTCAAAAGAGGGCTAGGTACGTCCGGATAAACTTACCGCGCACCATATGCGAGTTCTTATGCAGTGTGAAAATACTGATAATATAAGTTGAGGCGGATTCCATTTTCTGCAACATCTATCTCACATCCCTAGTTGGCCACTCATTAAACCGTCAGTAGAGGTACTAATCAAAAGGGATACTTCCTTGCACGAAACGACTGTGGTAATCTTGCTATCGCCATTCAATTCAACTAGGTCGATGTTGACGGGTACAAGATTATCGAACGCGTCAGCTTTGGCGCAGAGGAATTGCAAGAACATGATTTCGACAAGGTCACACGCAAATGAACCACAAGGGTTTAATCAACATCATTATTTCAACCGCTAGCTATATACATTATGTGCAGTAGGTGAAGTGGGTTATAGATATATCAATTACCCTCGGTGAGATAAGGTACGGAGCAAGTTTGAAGAAAATTAAAAATAATACTCCTGTTTTCCAACCAGACCATCCCATCCAGCTCTTGGTAATTTTTCGTAAACTCATGAATCCTAGCGCCTGTGTATATGTGGGTATGAAACCATCCCAAAGTCCCAATATGATACATATCTGCAAAAGAATCTAACCACCCATTTTGTTTACCATGCATCCTCATCATCCCAAGTAATTTCCTCATCTTCTTGCTTATTCTCTTCTACTGCAGGAACCTCGTGACTTCTACTAGTACTGTCACTAGAATTCCTTGAATGTAAACTTCCGCGGTCAGATGATGTAACATTAGCATTAACAGGCGGCGCGTTGATCAACCAACCAATTCCGCCAGCCAGAGTACCAACAGCAGCATTACGAAGTTGATCTCTCTTCCGTAATGATGTTCGCCCACTTGAAGATCTAGTAAGATCTGCAGCCGGACCGGGAACTTCTGCTTGCATGGTAACATCATGGTTTTCACTCATCGTTTCCGCACGTTGTGACTTTCCTCTGAACATCGATAGCGCCGATAATCCTGTTTGCGCACGAGTGATACTTTCTTTCGAGAGATCAAAGAATGATACAGGTGCCTCTTCATTCTTGTTTCTTCGAGGTGTTCTGGCGTTGGAATACTTTCTAGCAGGTGTAGCAGCGTAACCACCCGGCATGTTCTTATCATCGGCTTTCTCATCCCAAGCTTCTTCTTGCTCTGCCTCTTCTTTAATCATAGTTTCAAGCTCTTCCTCACATCTACGATATGCGTTTAGAACCTCCTGCAAAGTATCCCTTGGCGCCAATCGTAAAGCTTGAGCCAAGCAATCCATTCTCTGTTGGAGATGTCTGATCTCTGGGTTTCCACTGGTATTACCAAGATGAGTAGCCCGTGTAGTTTGGGAGTTTTTACGATATTTGCCAGCTTGTAAAGCTGCACGCCATGACCAATCATCAATTGGTCTAGGTGGGCGTTGTCCAATACATCCTGTGTTTCTTCTCTCAAGTTCAGGCATGCGAGTATGTGCTTGACGACCAACAGCCTTAAGACGAGTGACAACGTAAGAATAAGCTGTTTCAAAATCGTCTTCTGCAAGAGCCATATCAATACACATACTGATAACACGTTTTTCGGCGATTTTTAATTTCAAATCCGGAGTAGTTGGATATCCGTCTGGAATTGGGATAGTTAAGCCAGCCTTGGCCATTTCTCTAGCCATGAGTACAAAATCATTGATTTGTGTATAGCTTTTGTCATTCTGTTCAAGTATCTTGCTCAGGATTGACAAAGGATCAGGATTGACGCGTAAGTTGACTGGTAGGAACGGCTGTCCTTGTTTCAGCACCAAACTGTAACGGCCTATTTCATCTGTAACTTGAACGAGATTGCGTAGTTCTTGAGCTCGAGGATGACCCTCTATTGTATTTGGGAATGCATTGAGACTAACACACCGAGTTAGAAATTTTATATATGAAAACGTAGGTGCATGGAGCATCTTTATGTTTTCGTACCATGATCCAATCACGGAACTAATTTGGTCATCACTTGGATGATGATTGAAGTGAGGACAAAAACGGACATGTGGTCCTGACATAGAAAAGGAAAGAAATGAAAACTTACATTTCATCGCATTTCTTAACTCCACCTCTTGACTTGTTAGGATTTGTGGCATTATCGTAGGCATTCTCAGCTGCAGTAAAGATGGCGTGTTGCAAATACTCTTCTGGGATGGGCTTTTCCGCTGGAGTCTCGTAGATAGATCGAGCAAGAGTATATCCTAAATGAGAAGATTGTCAACAATCGAAGGGGAATGGTAGAAGTAGATATGTTACATACGGGCATTTACGAGAAGAAGCTTAAAGGCTTCCACCTCAATAAACTCTTTGTGGATTCGACCAAAAACACCCCTTCCCAGACTGGGATCGATGGTGCCCTCAAACTCTTCAGCCCCCCAATCGCGTAACCATAATAACTCATTCCTCATTTTGATCCAGAAGCGATCATCAGAACCTGAACGTTGACCAAACGAGGAGATAAATCCCCTGAATGCCATCATTTGCTCTCGCTCATCTTGAAGTAAAGCGAGCTCTCCAGCTCTCTTAACAGTACACCCCTCTCCTTCCCTAGTGAGAAGATATGCACTTACAAGTAATGCTTTGAGTAGATTGATGGATGATTCATTCGGATTCGTCAATGTATTCTTGTCTTCTAAATGATTATTTCGAAGATGTTTTGCATTCTTTCGGTACAAATAACTTTCCTCAAAGGTGGGTATAGGAGTCAATATAACAGCTGCTGCTTCCAATGTAGGCATCTTATCCATATCCAGTAATGTAAGAATCCTGGAAAGAATTCGATGAACACCTTCCAAAGCCTCGGTGGAACTTTCAGGAATAAGGTAGGCTGTCGCAAGGGCAGCTTTTGCATATCGTTGCTCTAAATGGCGTTGATCCTCTTCATCCAGCCATTCAGTACCATCCTCAAATCCTCCCAAGTCTACGTCTCCTGGTCCATCCCATTGTTCAATTGCCTTGACGGCTGTTTTCCAAGATATACCTGCTTCAGCAGTAACCCATGCAAATACCAGTTCCCAACCAGCGTATTTGTGATTTATAATTCCTGCCTTTTCTAACGATACTGCTGCTTGTGACTGCTCTGCGGAATTATCCTGGACTTTCCTTCGCTTCCATCTATTGTCTCCATAAAGCCATGGACCAGTTATTCCACGTAAATCTCGCCCTATGGATTGATTTTCCTCGCCCAATGTGCTTGAATCCTTCCCTGTCATTGAGAGCAAATACTTTGTTCCATTAACATCATCCAAAGCTTCAAACTCGCGTATGGTGAGTATTGGTTGAGTGCCCAAGTGGTATTCGTAATTGAGACGAAGGAGGGGCAAAATGGTGGAAATTGTCCAGGTTCGCAGATATGATGAATATGATAAGAAAGGAGCCAATAATGCTGGGACTTCACTAAGTAAGCCGGTGTTTTCGTCGATTCGTAATGCACGATGTATCAAAAACATAACGAGGTGGTCGTCGAGGATATCCAGCGGCGCATCTTTCCATTGTAGAGGAAGGAGATGTAATTTCTTGACCCTTTTATGGACTTCTGTGGGGTTAATGTCTTTGATTGAGTCCAATATAATGGTATCTTCTGAGTCATCTATGATTTTACCTGATAGAAGGTCCTCTATGAATGGCACATATTTGGAAGACTCCAAACTTTCTGGTAGATGGGTAAGAAGTATGCGGAAGACTAGGTCATTTCGTAGAATGTTTCGATGCCGCGACACAAGAATTCGTAGAAGTCGTAAATCTGATTTTGTTGCAACTTCTACAGCAAGCCATAAAACCATAGCAGGCTCTAAATCTTGGTTTGCCATTGCTACCCTTCGGTCGAGCACTCGCAATGTGAGGAACTGGATTTTCAATGTGTTAACTAAATAACCCAAGCTGTCGAACAGCAGCTAGAATGTTCCCACAGTCTGGCTTTCAAGCCTAATATAAGAGGCACACGTGCATACTACCCCTGTACGGTTAGCGTTAATTCAATGCTGTAGTTGAACATCACATTTACAACCTCAACCCCTCCAAATTTCACAATCCAACGCACAAGATGGCATCTGGTTACGGTCTTAGCGGGGGTACGTGTTGAAGGCATTCTTTGGAATAAGCAGCAGACAACCCACGTTTTGGATGGGCTCAATGGCTAACAAATTGCTCTCAAGGTCCTTCCCGATGCTTTCCATTCTGGCAAGAAGTCTTAGCTTGTTACGTCGTCAACACCTCTACAGAGAGTGATGCAGGAAAGAGGGTGTGCGCGCCGGTCTTAGAGGATTACTATGAGTGCCTACATCACAAGAAGGAGGTTGGTACTCATCCATCGCGGAACTGGCGGTGCTCGGCAGGAACCCTTAGAATTATTTACTAACCCCGTATTTTCAACGATTAGCATGCGAGAACAATGGCCATCCAAGCCGCATATCACAAAGCTGAACAAGCGAACCCCCGAGATGATGCACCGAAGGCCGGAGTAGTGAGAAATTTGGGGTTGCTGGATAAGGAAGAAGATACCAAGAAAGTGCTGGGAATGAAGTGAGAGCTACAGGCAGGACTTGGGGGATGTTGTACATTAGGAGCGATCATGATCAATGCCAGCAATTGCAAAAGAATTTTTGGTATCATTTATTTGGACGACAAACGCGTTGGAATGGCTACCGGCATCGATTTCTAAAGTTCGGCAAAGGATTCAAATTAGCACTTCCAGGTTTGTAAGTAACTCATTTTCTGACGTCGTGCGTTCTTTATGTGAAGACTCGAGATATCCTACTAATTTGGATTGGGGTTGTTTCATTCAAGTATCAATTTTTCTTGTGTAGCCCGTAAGTACCAAACGGCTAGCCTCAAATATATGGAAGTGGTAGGTGATTATGAGATGTCTGTCAACATTGGGGTTGGGGATGAATGTTTAAAGAATTCAGAGCAAGATATCACCTCCATCCAAAAAGTGGTCTTGATAATCCATGGCCCAGCTCAAAGGGAAGATAACCGGTGACATTCCTGATCCTTCTTCCAACGTATCTAGTTTGCTCCCTTTCGTCTCAAGGATAGTCTTGCAGACGGAAGATGGTCGTACGTTTGGTACTCGACACGATTATAAGTGAGAGAAGGGGAGAATGACCTTTGCAAATCTCATCTTAGAAGTATCAGATGAGATTGTACTGTTGGAAAATAAAGAGAAGTCTGAATATTTGTGTTGGGAGTGATGTTCGGGTTTGATACTCGACCGCTAAGTAATATGAACTTCGCTACTTCTTAAAACGGTATTTTCTACTTCGAGATATTGTGCGGCCTTTCAAAATTTCATTTCCTTCTACACTTTCCTTCTTCATCCATTCATCCATCCATCCATTCATTCATTTCGTTCATTGCATTCACTCATTTCTTCAATTGCCATTCACATCAATCCCGTGTATGGAGAATGGTATCGTGAGAATAAATCTCGCCGTACTATTTCAATACCTTCACTTCAATATTTTCAAATCTCAAGATCCTATCTCTGGTCATTATCATCAACATGCCGGCGCACAAAGGGATCAAGCTGCAAATAATTTCGCAATGGGAGTTAAAAATGCACCCAGAGTTTCCACACCCAGAAAGTACTCAATTTACATTTCGATCACCAAAATTGGACAAAGAAGCTTTCGAAGGTCATGGCCACTCACCAGCTACTAAATCTAGTGATAGCAAGGCCGATCGTTTACTTGGTAGACAGTCCTCAATTATCTCGGTTTATATACCCTCAGCATCAGGTTAAAACCTCTCCCAAGTTAAAAAAGCCAATGCGCGCACACATCTAATACTTGTATAGGATCTCGGTTTTTTATACGATATAACGTCGGCGGCGCCGCACATGAAGGTCCATGGTTCTACTTCAAATTATACATGAATGGCCGACACGTTACATCTTGGGGAACAAATACGAAGAACCGACCGAGCGGGCAAGTGATGAGAGCATTGTTCGAGCCAGGCATAGAATGGGACTACAAGGAAGGTAAAACAACTTACAAGAATCCCGGTACGGAATACAGACCATTCTTCTTCAGCCGGGAAAATGAAGCCTGTGCTGCTGCGGATGATGGTGGTTTGATCGAGATTAGGGTCTTTCGTGCTCGCGGACGTAAGAGAAGAAATCCGCAGCTTGTGCAATACAAAGACCAGTCAGTGTATGGTGTTGTGTAAGTTTTATACCAAACTTCGTGCGCCTATGTCGTATATCGGTCACTCGAATGAACTTGACTAATGTGATTAATTCAGTATGCCCACTCATGGCCTTGTGGAAAAACCTCAAGATGCGAGATATTACGACTGGCATTTGAAGGATGCGAAGGATAATCCATTTGTAACATTCAAATTTCATTACAGAAGTTGGGACCATCTGGAAAGGCTGCATCTTATACCTCCTAACCATCCTAGAATTCTTGAATCCCAGGTCCCAGTTATAGCTAGGCACCTAATGGCCTCAAGCCAAATTATACCACAACCGGACCAACCAACTGGATCACCACATACTCCAACGAAATACTTAGGCAAAGTTTATACCAGCGATCAAATACATGATTCTCTTCGAGCTGCCTATCCTCCATTCGACCTTAGCGACAGTCCTTATTCTCCTGATGAAAAAAACCCCTGGATATCTCGAATCTTGGATGAAAATCAACTAGATTCGTCATTAACGGTCAAAAAGGATCACAGAGATGTATTCGTTGTTTCCACTGATTCTAGCACAGAACCTGATCCTTTCTACATCTCATCGTCTAGAGAGAAAGGCATCGACAGAAGAATCATACCAATCTCAGCAATTTCGGCGCTATCTATTGATGGAACTGGATCACCCTTTTCACATGGATGGTTGGCTAGTGCTTACAATACTAGACCACTACCTGATATACCAAGTCGGAATTCATCAACAGCTTCTCGTGCATCAGCAACTTCTCGTGCACCATCTGTTACCCCTTCTTTAATTTCTTATATTGATAGAGATCAGCCATCTCCAGAACCAGTTATTGGAACTGCAATTGCAGTATCTATTGACTCGGATGTTTCTGAGGTATCTATTGCATTCGATAATGAGAGTGAAGAAGATGAATTCGATGAAGAACATAATTTTGAAGGTCTATCGGCTTTGTCCCCACCACCTTCTAGAGCTGACGTATGGTTCCAATCCAATTTTCATTCATTTAATCTTCCCTCCTTTCTAATTCACTGATCATATTCCTCTCTTACCTCGTCAAAATTGGGATGAAACCACAGTACTGACAATTTTAACAAATAGTCCAAGAGACAAGGAATTATCTCATCATCAACAATACAGCCTTCTTTCTCCCTTCCGAACGTCACGATACGCAAGCCGAGGCATTCAATAAATGAAATCTCACCATTGAAAATACCCCCAAGAAAAGATTCTATCACTGCTAAATCATATGTTAGCACAGCAAGTGACGATACCACAGGCACACTCTCCCTCACCGAGTCAGAGTGGATGCGACGTACACCCTCCCCTTTAAAAGAACAAGAATGGATGCGTCGTACTCCATCCCCTATCAAAGAATCAAAGTGGATGCGGCGTACTCCCTCTCCCGCAAAGGAAACTCTTGTCGAAAGACTCTGGAGCCCAACACCAGAAAAGAGAGAAAATTTGAGGAACAGATTGCTATCTCCGGAAAGAATGGCGGAAATGATGGAATTGAGTATGACTGAAGACGATGATGGCTTACCCCAGCAAGAACATGAGACTGAAGACAGTGCATGGAATGTAGATAGGGTATTAGATGGCGGTGCAGTGGAATTGATGAATTTACGTCATCATCATCATCATCATCATCATAGTCTAGATGAACAAAGCGGAAGAGAGAACGTGGGCGCGGATTATGATGATGGAAGAGTGTTTGATGATTATGAAGATAACACTATGAACATGAGGGAGAAGAATGGAAGTAGGAGTTCGCTAGAAAGTTTTGAGAACCGTATGAGTATGAGGGATGGGAATTGGATTTAAGGGTGGGAATATCGCTCTTGGGGTGAGAGGGTAGAATTTATGAGGAAACTGGGGCACATGTAATAGTAACCAGTTAATAATATATAGTATGAATATGGCTGGCTGTGGCTAGTAGTTTGAGCGGAGTCGATATCAAAGTAATTCTAAGATTGTCATGTTACTAAATGCGAGAATTGACAATATGAAATAAGATTCGAGGTGATACGATGAAAGTAGATAACGCGCTGTGAAAGCGAGAGCAAGTGGAAACACACGCAAGTGTGAAAGCCAAACTGTGCTAGAAGGGGAGAGATATGTGACCAAGGCTCTGAATAGTTGGATTAGAACTCCTACTCACTCACTCCTCATTGCTTATGATTAGTTTTCGCTATGCAATTATCTACCTTCTATACATCCATCATTCTTCTACCCATCCTCCAAGAATTGAGCAAGGAAACCAAAAGATAAATCAAGAAGAACAATACCAAAACACGAAACAAGAGCATGAGCCAAGAGAGATCCTACGATGAAGATAGGTAAGGAGATGTATGCAGTGTTGAAGTATCAGATTACTTGTGCCGGATATGGATACTCGTTAGTGCTGATCTTGTCTCACGATTTCGAACGTAGCTATGTACTAATAAATGTGATTCTTACTCTTTTTTTTTTTTTTTTTTTGCATAGCTGGAATATATTTGATGATCGGGTTTCTTTGTATTTGTTGGGTAGGAGATGAAGTGAAGTGGAGTGGAGGGACTTTCTATGCTGTAGTTGAGAAAGTTTAGGGATTTGTACTTCGCTCGGGATG
This sequence comes from Botrytis cinerea B05.10, assembly GCF_000143535.2. Taxonomy (NCBI): domain Eukaryota; kingdom Fungi; phylum Ascomycota; class Leotiomycetes; order Helotiales; family Sclerotiniaceae; genus Botrytis; species Botrytis cinerea. Next base: position 445,149 of record NC_037319.1, on the reverse strand, counting down.
GTGGGAGGGGAGGTATGATCTGATGTGGTTTGAAGATGAATGTGTATATAGAGATGAATATGGATAAAATACACGCAACATACAGCAGTATATTTCAATTTTCTGCAGATCTGTTTACCTATGTATAGTAATCCTCAGAGCTCACTTGGAGAAACTCTCATAGCAACCCAAAGACAACGAGGAGAAAAAGTACGTTACACACAATCCCTTCTTGTCCTACCATCAACCACGCTGCGAGGCGCATTGTACAGCCATCTATCGGCTACGCCATACTTATTTGCTTCCCGGGGTGTCTCCTACTTTCCGATGTTGCAGCGAAGGGTGCCTGGTACTTACTTATCGAAGCCACATTTCGAAGATATTTGCCGAAAAGATGCGTGATGTTTAGTTGAATATTGGCTTTTGAGTGTGGTTGTACTGGCAATCTTGGATTGATTTCCTAGGAGGTGCGTAGAATGTCTATCCATGCTATGGAAAGCCATTGATACCATCCGCGCCTTTCTTGTCCATTCTCATCCTTAGTTCCGTTTGAGAGAGAAAAAGCAGATAATTAGGTTTCCATGATTTGTTCTGTTAGCCATTGATTTTTAACCTCTAACTTCCCCAAGGAAGCATCGGATAATCTCTAGATTTCCCCTAGCCGAGAGACCTAACAGGAGAAAGGATGTATAAGATCGAAAGAGTAATAATGAGGTAGGCAATTACGCGCTTAAAGGCAGTAGTAGTCTTCCCAGCATCATGCTTGGTCGATCAGAATTGGAAGTGTCTGCAGGAATCAAGATTGACGCTTGAAATGGAAACTCCTGAAGACATTCCCTTTGCAACTCTAACCAAGTAGTTGTTGACACTGACCAGGAAACAAGTTCGATGGGTATCATCGTCGATGAGAACAGGTTGAGGCACGCGTCACCAAGTGATCAGGTAACACAAAACTTACAAGGCCATAGTGGCAGCCAACAGATGTGCCAATCCTTGCCAAGTCAGTATCTTGCATGGATCTCTTCTGATGCAAAAGCCTTCTACGGATGAACGATTGATATTAAAAGTTAGCCGCGCTTTCCAGTAACGATATCCGCCAAAAAATGGTGTTGCAATATTAATCATGCAACTTCCACCGTGTAGAAAGGGGTGCACTTGGTGTATGCGAATAGCCGAACAAGGGATCCTGGTTAATCTGTAGAAGCTAACACACGTGGAATGTTTGTCCTTTTGCCACGTGAAGGTAATCAATTCTTAGATCATTGACGACTCTCTGAATCGAACCTATTTTTGATAGAAATTGCAATGTGGCTTCGAGTCCGATAGCAAAACTAAGCAACTAGCCTACATTTGAAAATACGATAGAAGATATGATGGATATAAGTCCCTCAGTGAATGAAGAACTAAGGGTATCAATCCTTGCAAAGTAACGGTGCGATGCAGCTCCACCATGGTTCTTTTTAGCTAAGGTAAATGATCGTTGATCTTTGGCTGGCATCCACCGTCTTGCAAAACGCATGAAAGTCTGGGGATTGAAAATAATGGCCAGAAATGACTTGTCAAGATGCAAGTATCTAGTGTGCAAAGGGTTCTGCATAACATGGTAGGAAAGGTTCCTATGCGGGTAGACTTTAAAAAGTGGAATTGAAAGTCCTTGCGTAACAAACCGCCAGCTCATGCCGACTAGCACTTTTGCAGTCTTTCGTCTTCACACAACATTCACCCTTCGAAACTATTTTATAGATACCTACCGATTAGACTTTCTTGCGAGATGATGACAGTGTGAAGGCAGTTTTGGGTAGTAGTAGTGGTGGATTGGCGGGAGCAATAGATGATAGAAGTAAGGCGCGGCAAAATTTTGTATTAGCTTCTATCACTATAACGATCAAAGCGCCAGACAATTTCAGATCCTGTCAATTACTAAGGGTTTGTGCCGCTCAGTTCGGTAGGAAGTATGCAGGTATCCGTCCCGGTTCCTTCGTTACCACGAAAGGGTGAACGTATGTGGGTACTACTACGGACACGCACAGCAATAGAATTAGGCAGTGAATGATCTGAATGACTGGGTATGATGATGTATTGCAGGGGTTCCAAGCTTCTTGGAAATTGTAAAGAAGAGAGCTATGACAAAAGTAAAAGAAAAATGCAATCAAGGACATGACACTGATCTGAGCTTCCTTCTTCGGAGTCTCTGGAAGTTAATAATCTAATGAAATCGCGCTCGGCCCGATCATTGTAATCAATGTCATTATTTCCCGAAGTATGAAATATAAAGCTCGGGGCCCTGGCTTCCACGAGTGTTGCATGTGTTGATCAACACTTACTTATCTTGTTGTGGATGAGGTCATGTATAACGACATCTAATGTAAGTGTTCCTTCATATTTTCTTCTAGTATCTGGTTGTCAACTTTGCAGGAAGGAGTTAACACTTGTTATCCGGTAGGAATATTGATTGGTTGCCGAAAGTCTCTCGCCGCTTCGCCAAAATAGCAAGGAGAGAATCTAGTGCCCAGTTTGTAGCTTGACCGCCTTATTCTTTGGGTGTATCTACATCATTCCTGCATATGTAGCATATGCAGAAGTAATGAGTAAATTCGATTTGTTTAAGTGCATCTCGTTGTTGATGTATGTATCGCAAACGTACTTAGCGGTCAAGAATGAAAATGATGTTAAACCACGCGGATTCCCGAATCATGTCGAACAGCATCGAATGCTTTGTCACAAATCCTTGTGTAGTCCCTTCAATGCCAGAACCATTATTCGAGATGGATAGCAACGCTTTCAGTGTCGTCAATCCACCAGTTGCGAAAGGCTGGGAGCAAAATTTTGAAAGCTTTCGAGATTATAAACACTTTCCGCTGGTATGTCGACAGGTACTGGCAAAAACTTACCATGAACTGACTTTCAGCAGTTTCAAAACGAAAGTGGCGATATCTGTCAAGATACGACACCACTTTCTGGGAATCAGGGAGGAAATAACTATTCACCAAAAACACCAACGCATACAGTATTACATCCACAACGGCGTCCATCCAAATCGCATTATTATTCCATCCCCTTACATCCAGCGCCCAACATGGTGCAAGATTATGGATCAGATTCAACACTTGGGGTGGGTTACACCCAGATGGGTATAGACCAGGGCCGGGGAAGTTTTACAGCTTTCCAAAATTGCACGAGTACGACGCCATTTTCAATGGCACACACATCTTTTCCCGGCAATGATTCAACCACCTATCGTTTCAGCAATGACAACATAACTCCAAGGATGGACTACAATGACCCTCACAAGTCCAATACAGACAGACTCGATACATACGAGTCTCTTGCGACAGGTTCTGCCACGCACGACGGCATATTGGATGATTGGTGGTCGAATGAGAATGGCAACTTGATGAATAAGACCAATGGCCATTCAAATGGGATAGTAGCATCGTATAGCATTCCAATCTTTCCTGATGGCCTTCCTAGACCACAGATTGAGCAGCTAGATAATTTCGAGGATAGTTGGAATCATTGGTGGGTAACAGAGAGTGAATGGACACCAGCCCCATTCGTTCCGAGTACGATCAAACCCAGAGCGTTGAACCTTAATTCATCGTTTACTTCAACTGCCTCCATCACCACCAGGGCATCGAGGCAAGCCTCGGCATTTTCACCAGAGTCAACTGTTGTGACAAGTACTCCAGACTATACCCCAAGTACTTCCCCAGCCAAAGAGTTGTCTAAAGAGCACATCACTCAATCACGCTCTCGACACATGCTCCCAAGTTCGAGACCGGTCAGAAATAATGATATAATTGCAGATGGGTTCGACGAAGATGGGACGGCCACAGACAGGCTGGTAGAAAATCGGCGCCCAAGTGTTAGCACTCCCATTAGTGCAATTGGAAACACTCGAAGTCATAAAATCATCAAAAATGACTTTGACATCAAGCATTCCAATGTACTGCTTACGCCCAAAAATAATCTCCTTGATGGTAAATCATCTTCAGCGATCGGGAACGCACCACTTGCTAATCGATTTGAACAAAACAACTTTTTGATTAGCTCAAGACAAGCGGGTATGTCCTATAAGGCAATTCGATCCAATGGAAATTTCACCGCTGCCGAATCCACACTCAGGGGTCGATTTCGAACGTTAACCAAAGATAAGAAAGATCGAGTTAGACAGCCGAAATGGACAGAAAACGATGTGTGTAAATTCTTTAACTTCCCGGAGAAAATGAAGCTAATACTCGTTTTTAGATACAATTGTTGAGCAATGCGGTGAAAAAGCTTGGGCGCAGCACAAACAGTAGTTCAGAGCCACAATGGAAAAAAGTCGCTCAGTATATCTATGATAATGGAGGATCATATCATTTTGGTTATGCCACTTGTCGGAAACGGTGGATTACGCTTAAGAATGTTGATAAGTAGGTATGAGATTGTGCCAGCATTTGAAAAGGGGATTATCAAAGCCTAAGATATAATTCATGTCATTTCAGATAGGATGGTTATCTAGTTAGCGAGAGACATAACAAATTCGTGAATCGGCGGGTTTAGATAACCACTTGACGTCGAACAAAAGACCAGCGAGCGACCGAGAGTCAGTTGATTGGGCGTCCAAGTAGAAAGGTAATGCTGGGCTGACTTTGTATCATGACTGTGCTTTAATAAACAGACTTCTTAGCTCGTATCGAATCAAATTTATATCTTTCCGTCTATTGGCTCGAAAGTACCAGAATTTGCGTGTTGAGAATCAATTGTATTACGCAGAGGTACTCCTATTGTCTCGAGAACATTGACGAGCAATCCCTCGTCCTTGCGAACAGCATCCCATTCAATGTCACTCTTAACTAGTAGTGTACCCGCTAGAAGAGTTCCGTTCAAAGCAACAGATCCGATGATTTTGCCATCAGCATTCTCGATCTGAAGCCCCTCCGATGTTCGCGGACATAATACCATAGATTTGTTAGTAAGTCCCAAGTTATAGCTGATGGACGACTCCTCCTTGAGGTTCTGAGAAAGCGATGTTTTCATTAGCTGGCAAGCCTTCTGGTGCAATTTCAAGTAGGTTGCATGCAAATCTGACGGTTGAACACTGCTTGGGAAAGACGCGGCGAAGTATGTGAATGGGAGCTCTGCATGAGGTATTAGCCATGTACACAAAAAGTTACAGACTAATTACCTGGCGCGGGTGTCTCAACGAGACGGTCGATCAGTGGAGACCATTCCAACTCTTTCTCTAGTCCCGCTCTCATCGATTCGACTGGAAGAAATTGGATGTGTCTATGGGGTTGCGATGCTCCCGAGTATTCTCCTGAATTGAAGAATCCAAACAATTCTTCTCCTTCCGCATGGTATGATTCTAAACAGTTATACGCCGCCTCAAGATCAGCTTCCTCTAACAAGTGCGTCTGTTCTTTGAACTCTTTGGTCGAAAGAATGAAATGATCCGGTATAACAGGAAATTTATTGAGTACGAGATTGTGCGACCCAAACTCTGTTACAAGCAGTGACGGGGACGGCTTTAGAAACGGATTAAATGGCTTTTGAGAGGTATCTTTGGGCTTGTCGGACTTGGGTTTATGTGCCAGCGCTGGGGAATATCGCAATTGAAACTATAACAATCAGTAAGGTTACGTATAACGAGTGAGGCACAGCCACATTGAGCTCTTACCGGCAGCGAATTGCAATGCAGAATGGCCAATTGAGTTTGGAAATAGGTGATATCACCAGCAGCTTGAGCTGCTTTGAATTTCTCACGAACCAGAGCAGGTAGATTCCGCATGATTGTGGAATTGGACGGTGAAGATGTTGAAGGATGTTGACCTGGTGTCTAGAGTTTCCTCAGATAAGACACGGTTGCGGCGATAAGAATATCCCCGATGACGGTGATGCGAGCCAAAACTATCAATGCTTTCAAAGTTCACATGTTGAAAACTCATCATAAGTTACCAGTAAAGGTTCATTGTTAATTTGGAAAACTGGTTATTAGACACTTTTATATCGACTCTTACTAGGCAGCAATAAGTTTCATATCAGATACAGTGAAGCAGCAGCGATATCAAAATGGCGAACAGCAGTCACATATCACAGTGGTAGATTCTCAACGCTTCCCTTGACTAGCCGATACATGTCAAACAAGATGATGAACTATGCAGTCATAGATATGGAGATGATGTTATCAAGCCCGTTGGTGTCCTCGCCTGTCTAGGAGACAGTACTTAGTCTTGGTCCCATGAAAAGGGCTGCGAAGATCTAGTTGATCTCCTAGAACCCACCCATTCTCATGTTTTTTATTCGTTTCTATGCCACGATACTGCCAACAACTGGCACTCTGCTCAAAAGAAAGTTCTCGTAGTTCTTCAACTCGATCTCACACTTGGCAAACCTTCGTCGAATAGCAGGTCAATACAACTGCCTCAAAGACTACCAACATCACGGCTTTCCTAAGCGAAACATAGATATGCTGTCACTCACGCAGGAACTAGAATCTATCTCTCCCGCTCTACCAGTCTCTGGTCTAGTTTACATTCATTTTATTGGGCATTTCCCGTAGCACTTACATTTCTGATTTCGTGTTTTGGGAAGTTGAGTACTTGTTGCATTATTGAGATTGTGCCGTCTGTGACAATTGCTATGATTGTCATAACGTTCATTTCATGCAAAAAACTTGTTCCTGTGTTTTGTCACCGTTATTTATGTCCTATGCACATTTATGTCGATGTTTCTGGTGATAATCCCGAAGCTAAATAAACACCCAAACAGAAAAATCAATCGTAAAATAACATCATTTTTTCCGTATTCAATGGTAACCTTAACCGAACCTCGGGATTGCTGAAGATTGTTAATACTGCCCCACCATGCCTGTGTCTGGGGTTGGCGGCATTTTTCAGCTCGCTCCCAATCGACCCTAAGGATCTAGATTGCTGCAGTCAGCGACGAATCGGAGGTGAATAACCATGTCTCAACCAATGACCAGATAACAATCATTAAAGTATATTTATGATGCAGATCTTTATTCGGGCATCCACTTGATATAGTATCAACAAAAAAATTGAAGTGTATATGACCTGCGCGGGATACCCATCAACCACTTCCTTTCTGATCACTGGCATTCTTCACATCGGAGAAGATGTATCTGCCGTTGTCTTTCGTCTTATTTTTATCCATCTTTCATGATGTGGCATGTCACCCAGTGTTTTCCGGGAAGGTTCTTGAAAGATCAGCAGATCTCCTACCAATTTACGATTATGTGATAGTAGGAGGAGGAACAAGTGGACTTGTCGTTGCAAATCGCTTGTCCAAGAATGCCAGTAGGTCTATTATCTCAAAGAATCGTCATTTTACTCTTGTTAACAACGATTCAGATACCACCGTTCTCGTGATCGAGGCAGGAAATTTGTACGACCTGAAGTTCTTATGACATTCCCCATACTCACGTTGTCTCAGTCACAAAAATGAAGACTTCATAACAGTCCCTCTAATAACTTCCGCCAACCTCCCCGTTCTTGGTAACGGTCCTCTTGGCTCAATCTACGATTGGAATACAACCTCAATACCGCAATTAAACCTCGGAAATAGATCGCTTGATCTGCCGGCTGGGAAAGTAATTGGCGGTTCTTCTGCCATAAATGGATTGGCATTCATGCGCGGTAATGCAGCTGAATATAATCATTGGGAAGAACTCGGAAATTCTGGATGGAATTGGGAGGGCCTGCTTCCTTATTTTAAGGCAAGCGAACATTTTACTCCTGCTGATGAAGAGGAAGTGCAGGACTGGGGCATTGAATATGATGCGAATGTCCATGGGGAAAGTGGTTTTGTCCAGAATGGATACGCGAACTTTTTTTGGCCTAGTACTAGTAAGTCTTTGCCTGCACAATTTGTCTTGTTAATTTTTGCAAGAATCAGAGAATCCAATCTAAAACCCCCCCCAGGAAACTTCTTAGGCGCCTTCTTCGAACTCGGCGTCTCTTATATAAAAGACTCTTTTGCAGGTCTCAATGCCGGCGGCGTGTTCTTCATCATTTCTTCTATTACCCCCGATACCAAAGAACGCAGTACATCTCAATCTTTTTTGCCCCCAAGCTCCAATTTGACTTTTCGTCCTAACTTACATGTATTGACTTCCAATACTGTTACTAAAATCCTTTTCTCTACTCCTTCTAATTATTCGTCTACGAACTCAAAAGAGCCGAGAGCCACAGGAGTAGAATATGCAGCTGGTGTAAATGAAGAGAAATTCACAGTGAATGCTGAGAAAGAGGTGATACTAAGTGCCGGAGCACAGCGAACTCCACAGTTATTACAGATCTCTGGAATAGGACGACGTGATGTGCTGGAAGATTTAGGAATTGATGTCATAGTCGAGAGTGAAGGTGTTGGCGAGAATTACCAAGATCACATATTGTTCACCACTGTTAACAATGGTACGTTGTTTTATTTCCAGTCGATTTGGACAACTTGAGTTTGAATGCTTTACTAATTTCAGTCATTTGAAGCTCCGAACATCGCGATTCAAACTGGAAATTTAAGTACGAATGCTACGTGGCTTGCGGAACAGCTAGAATTGTATCACGAGAAAAGGGAAGGTGGGCTACCGTTTTCCATATTTCTTCGAGGCATATGGTCATACTAACACATTATTTCAATTGATAGGGCCCTTCACAACCGCCTCTGCAAATGTCTTTGCTTTCCTACCCCTCGCCACCATCCTAAATGGTTCCTCCCCATCAACCCTGTCCACGCTCCAATCTCTTTCCCAATCCAAAAATGTATCTCAGTACCTCCTCCCATCTACCCCTTCTTCCGTGCTTGCTGGTTACAAACTTCAACATCAAATTCTCGCATCTAACCTGCTCTCCACAAATACATCTCACATGGAGATGATTGTTAGCGATGGGATCATCATTCCCGCCATTCAGCTCCCCTTCTCTCGTGGCCGGGTCTCCATTTCCTCAACCTCTTCTTTCGATTTCCCTCTCCTAAATCCAAATTACCTTTCTCATCCAATCGATTTGCTACAATTTACCGTCGCATTCAATTACACGCGTTTCATGCGTACTACACCCTCTCTTCAAGCAATCAATCTCACAGAATCATATCCAGGGTCGAGTGTGACAACCCAAGCTGAAATTGAGGAATATGTGAGGCAATCGGTAGTGACTGAGCATCATCACTCGGGTACTGCATCGATGTTGCCGAGAGAATTGGGTGGTGTGGTGGATGATGGATTGAGAGTTTATGGTGTGAAGGGCTTGAGAGTTGTGGATGCGAGTGTGATTCCGATGATTGTTGGAGCACATTTGCAGGGGACTGTGTATGGAGTTGCAGAGAAAGGTGCAGCGAAGATCTTGGAAGATGCACAGAGTAAATAATTCTTCGGGCATCATCTCAAAGTTTATGTGACCCTCAGGTATGTGAGGTAGTCAATACAGCACTAGGTTAAAATCTAGTCTAGCAAAGAATTAGATTTACTCCGAGGCCCACAATAGAACCTCGATCTCTTGTAGCCATCTTGCTGGGTATTCAAACCTCTGTTCTACATAGTTCTACAAAATTAAATAAGCTCAACAAGTTTGAAAGATCGACCAAGGTGATTCCGCCATTGTATTCTTCCAGGGTCACACAAAATAGGTCATATGGAACTCGTCACAAATAGCCTTAAATGTGCAGAAATACGACGTGTAATAAGTTGAAAAGATCATCCCAACAATATCAAACAGCACAAAAACAATAAAAACAGCAACAATAGACAGTGACAACACTCGCACTCTTTTGGTGACCCTCTCCAAAACTCTTTGTCGAACTAGTAGAATTCTGACTCGTCAAGTTACCATTCATATACAGATTCGACGTAAAGATAAGTCGACACCACATTGATCAAACACCCATCAATGTATTTTTGATCAAGAAAAGCTCCCAGTACTCTCTTCCTTCGATAACAAACTCGCTTCTCCCCTAATTCTCGTATCCACTTATTCTGTAGCATAGCATAGCAGAGCATAGATCAACCTATCTACAACTTTTCCCCACGAACTCTCCCATCTCCTGCTTCCATATTATTAGTGTACATGCTTCCGAGCAATCCAGCAGTAGTAATCCTCGTTGTGTCGCCCAAGACTTCTCGCGCAACCGAGCAATGTTTTTCATATCTACTCAAGGAAGTCTTACACAACTTCCAAATATTCCCCATGTCTGGCGAACAGACGCTCGAAAAATGGATTGAGGATATCGTGTGTGTCTCTTTTGAAAAATGTGCCGATTTCAATATCTATAAAGTTCCCGAATCTGCACAGTCGAATACTTTATTATTACTATTTCATCTCAAAAGTGTGGGAGAAATATCATTCCCAAGAAAAAAAGACAAATCGACAACAAGCAAAGACTAGTCAATCTTACAATCACTCACACCCCAATAATGAAAACTCTATTCTCATATACTTCAGGTAATACCAAGAACAAGAAATCCTTTATAACAAAACCCGAACGATGTATATTGTCGAAGTTGTAATCCCAAACTGAACATTCTCTCTTATTTGTTTCGTTTTGGTAGTAACTTTGACAAAGCATCAACTGACAGAGAGTATAACTTTCACACCTCTCTTCCTCAATTTCATGGATCCATCCAACACTCTTCACAATTTGAAATCCAATCAAGATATCCAATCTTCCCACCCTATAAGCAAAAATGAATACCCATTCCCCAAAGGAGAAATGACAAATCGTCTACCATCCATCCATCCATCACTCACGAAGCAATTCCTCACCCATCCACATCTTTCCCTATCATATAAAAACAACTGCACATATACAGCTCTCAAAGTCCAGCCCGCAAATCTTTCGATCGCCACGGAAAGTTGGAAGAGTGGAAGCTTCATTCCAGGAATAGAATGATGTAATGTACGCAGAACCGGAGATACATAGACAACATCTGAAAAGTTAGCATGTCTGGTATAGAACACAAGATGTCATCTACGATACAAGAATGGCTTTTCAAATAGAGACAGTGGAAAGATATTCGACGACATGAAATATTCTCACGGATGATGGGATATAGTACAAGCATGTATAGGAAGATGATAGAAAGAAGGAGGGGTTTGATCACTAGTCTCACTGCCACTACATTCTACCAACGAGGAATGTGAAGCGTTCTTTGGATATGTTTTCGGGGGTATGATTGGGAGCGAAGATTTGCATTTTTGAATATAGTCCTGGGTAATCCAGAAACCATGATAATTAACGCATGACTTGTGTCCTCGCACGGCTCCACACATTTTCATCAGGTTATAGAGTGGTGTAACCTGAAAAGGAATTTCACAGAATATGGAACACTGCTCAAAGATTTTATTGAGGATTTTTTTGCAGCCATAGCATCTCTGAACTGTAATTCATGACCCCTTACGCCTAAAGAGGCACCAAAAACTTCAATCACGATAGTATATCATTTCGTTGCTTTTGACCACAAAAGGTAGATGATGCATGCTATGATTCAAGCACTCATTCCACCAGCTCCATGGTAAACTGCCCCAGTAACAAAGGAACTCTCCTCACTTAGCAAGAAGGCAATTATCGCAGCCATTTCGTCTGCGGTACCCAGTCTTTTCAAGACCATAGAATCGTATTTGCCCTCATCTACATGAGTCTCTCGAGCTTGTCCCATCATTGGTGTGTCAAGCGGACCAGGAGCTAAAGCATTCACTCGTACATTTCTGTCACCGACTTCTAATGCGGCAGTACGAGTGAGGCCAATAACTCCATGTTTACTGGCGACGTAAGGTCCAATTTTCGCAAATCCTGCTTTGTATGAGCACGAGTTTCAACATCTCGATGTGATGGAAAATGACTGACCGTGCGTTCCAGCAATGGAAGATACATTGACAATACTTCCACCATTTTCAATCTTTGACAGCTCAGCCCTTAGAGAGTACATCATACCGGTTAGATTGACCGCAATGATTTTGTCCCATTCCTCATCCTCTAGATCTTGGATCTTCCTTATCCCATGATGCTTACCAATAATCCCCGCACAGTTGGCAGCACCGTCAAGTTTCCCAAATTCCTTCACAATCTCGTCAATCCAACCGTCAACCGATTTACGATTTGAAACATCAACTATCGAGCCCTTGACCTGTGTGGCAAAACTACCCTCCAGGGCAGTCTCGAGAGACTCCTTGGCTATATCACCAATGCAGACGATGGCGCCACGTGAACTAAGAAGCTTGGCTGTAGCAAGACCAATTCCCGATGCACCGCCCGTGATGGCGATTACTTTGCCTTTCATTGACATGATGGTGTTTGTAAACAGGCTGGAGACTGGTGAAATGGATGGGAGGAAGAAGAAAAGGGCATTTGAGAACGAGAAAAGTAGGATTTCGGGATGGGGGGTTGTCATCATAGGCGATGTAACCTTGGGCAGTAGTGGCTGTCTGAAGTGCCAACATAACTGGTTCAAAAAGAATTATCACCATATTGGCATGGGCTTCGATTCGAGCATCGCCGAGTATAGGTAGGCAGCTTAGGAAAGCATTGATTCAGATGATCTTTTTGTCCTCCAGCTTGGATGCCACATTCGTATCTACCTATGTAGTTTTCGATTCATGTGTTAGACATGACTTGGCAGTGTACCTGATAGCCGGCTCTTCCAAGCGGTCGACTAGCCCCTGACTATCGATTCACACTCATGATTTTGAAGGTTGTCGTCTGAACCTATCCTGAGACACGTTGGCGGTGTTGATGGCGTTGATGGTGGTTGACGGTGGCCCGAATTGAGAACCCACTTCGCCTGGTGGGTGGATAAGCACAATTTTATGGATAATTGCACAACATAACATGGAGTTATGCAAACAACGCTAGCCCCCGCATTCCCGTCTCATGACAACATACTAGAACAGGGGAAAAGGTTAAGTAAGATGGAGCCGGAGCCGGTTGTTTCGCACGCTGAATGGTGGGTGGGTATACCAAGGCCCCTTCCTACCTGCTAAGGTATGGAAAAGAGCAAGTTTGGTCTCATGAGTGTCTTTCCGCAAGAACAAAGCCCAGTCAGCAATTCTCTCTCGTCGTTCTCTTAACCATCGACTGTTTACTACTCTCCATCATTGGCGTCGGAATAGTTTGTGAATGTTTATATATTATCTGATTTCTTCATCCCTTCTCGACTCTTCTGGATTGTCCCTTTTGATGGCACTTGGATGATACGAGTACATACATATATGCACGCAACATAACATATCAACCATGCGTTGGACAAATTACCTCCAGGCCGCATCTGCAATAGCAGCGACGGTCGCACAAGCGTCTACATTGACCCCGCCAGTGATACCATTGATTGTGCGAAATCCATACCTGAGTGCTTGGTTGGGACATGCAAGAGAGAATCCATGGGAACATTGGCCCATATTTTGGACAGGTCAAGAGGTATGGAATTGAAGAATAGCTCTCCGTCATTTCATCAAATTCTGGTCACTAAAATTTCCCCTTTTGTACAGATTGGATTCTCTGTACTTGCTTCGGTGCCAGGCGCCGATACTGTCTATCCATTGTTGGGCAGACCTCACGATTCATTGAGTAAAACCGGAGACAGGTAAGTTTTGAAGCTATTGGCATTCGATGTTCAATTGCAAACAACGACTAATTCATTTGTAGCTTCAATGTATCATATCCTGCATTTCTAGGTGCTACGTTTGATGCGTCAACTACAAATCTCACTTATAATATCCCGTCGCCTTCTAAATCCGAAGAGCCACTCGAAGTAGTTTTGTCCTTCCTATCTCCAATTACACCAACCTCGACTTTCCGACAATCAATACCTGCCGCATACTTAACCGTGCATGTCACCGGGGATTTCGATCTCGATGTATACTTGGACATAAATGGATTGTGGGTTAGTGGCAATAGGGCCAATGCCATTGATTGGTCATTCAGTCAGAGTGAACCGGAAAAGGATAGCAAAGAACCACCACTAAAGATCTGGAAGGCCAAGAGAGTGGTCGAGCAATTGTTCACTGAATGGGGTGACCGTTCAGAATGGGGACAATTACACTTCATAGGCCCAGCTGAAGCCAATCATCAAGCTGGTACATCTGCTATACTACGAACCAACTTTTCACGAAGCGGGAAATTACAAAATACTGTTGACACCAATTTCCGAGGGATTATGGATGAGGAGCCAGTCTTCGCATTTGCCTACTCATTCAAGCTCAATTCCACTTCTAATTCCACTTCTGCTGAAAGTGGAAAAACATACGCCAGTGCTCTGTTTACCATTGCACATATCCAAAATCCAGTCATTCAGTTTGCTTCCGCTCGAGGCTTGACAGCGATGCGTCCACTGTGGGCTTCTTATTATCCCGAAGCTGATGACCTGCTTGAATACCATTATAACGACTTTCAGAAAGCTTTTAATCTCGCAAGCAACTACTCGGATCAACTTGCAATTGATGCTCTACAATCTGGATCTGAAGATTATAAGGATATCCTCGCACTCAGTGCACGTCAAGTATTGGGTGCTGCTTCTTTCGCTGGTACTCCTGATGATCCTGTTATTTTCTTCAAGGAAATCTCTTCTGATGGAAACATGAACACTATTGATGTCATTTACCCCGCTTTCCCATTCTTCTTATATACCAATCCTAGATGGTTGGCGTACATGCTGGAGCCTTTGATCGAACATATGCTCAGTGGCCAATATCCGTAAGTTTTCCATCGTCCGAGATCACGTTTAATATTTGGCTAATTTTCGGTAGTAATGATTACGCCATGCATGATCTTGGTTCGTCATTCCCCAACGCAACAGGTCATCCAGACGGTAGGGATGAATATATGCCTGTTGAAGAATGTGGTAACATGCTCATCATGGGTTTGGCATTGGTAAATTCACTTAAATACGACACTAAGCCAGCAAGCATTTGGTCCAATCAAGGTGATCACAAAACTACCCAATTCATTGAAAGCGCTTTCCCCCTTTTTGTTGACGCAGATGGTATGGATGATACTGTTGGAGGTCCCATTGAGGCCAAGGGTGAAAAGCAAGCAAAAAAATGGGTTAAGAAATCGTATAAACTATGGAAGCAATGGACTGGTTATTTGGTCAGGGAAACTCTTATCCCTAGCAATCAATTGTCAACCGATGACTTTGCGGGGTGGTTGGCCAACCAAACCAATCTTGCACTGAAAGGTATCATAGGAATCAAGGCTATGAGCGAGATTGCCGAAGTTGTTGGTGAAACCGAAGATGCTGCTTTCTACCGTAATATTTCCGAAACTTACATCAAACGATGGGAGGATGAATTCGCCTTTTCCAGAGATGGAACTCATGCTAAATTGGCATATTCTTGGTATGGATCATGGACCATTCTATACAATCTGTTTGCAGATTCATTACTTTGTTTCCATATCCCATCAAGCTCATCATCTGCTCCAAGCATCGGGAACGGTCAAAAGCCTATTACTCTCCCTGATCAACAAATTTCGAAGACCGGATTTGTAAGTGACAAGGTTTACAAACTACAGAGTGATTGGTACCACTCAGTTCGACAGAAGTACGGTTTACCCCTTGATAGCCGTCATCTCTATACCAAGAGTGATTGGGAGTTCTTTGCCGTTTCAGTTGCCAGTAAGAAGGTTCGCGAAGAAATTGTCGACTCAATTGCATTATGGGTCAATGAAACTACAACAGGTATGTAGATCTTTATTGGCAAACAAATCGTAGTTCAATCTAATGTTACCACAGATAAACCACTTACAGATTTGTATGACACTGAGGGAACTGGTGGGTTCCCAGGTATCGAGTTTAAAGCTAGACCAGTTGTTGGAGGACATTTTGCATTCTTAGCGTTGGAAAGAGCATGTGACGGGAAGGCTGTTGCTGCATTAGACTTCTTGAATGAAGATGAGAAGTCAGAGGCATATGAAGAAGAGATGATGCATAACGGAGAATTGTAGATTGGAGTAGTATCATTGGCAGCCAGGTCTCTAGATATCTTTAACATATGAGTTTGGTTGAAACTAGGGAAAAGAAAGCACTGCAGGCAAATGCATTTCCTTACAACGACACGTTTCATGGGGAGGGTTATAAGTAGAACCAATGAGAATGCCATTGGTGTATACTGCAATCGCATATACTATCATTGATTCACGCCCTTGATTTCTCATCTATTCAGCTTTACGTGCAGTACCCTGACCTGGCGGATGGTACTCAAGTTTGTAGGAAGGATTGTCAATCTTTGTGGCTGACATGATTGGCATACGTAGTTGTAGATATATGATGTCAAGCACACCTGCAAACTTACAATCATGCTTGTTCCATTTGCTTCCTTCGCCTGTATCCATAGGAATCTACCAGTGATATTTCGATCTATCCAACAAAGAAAAGCGCCTCTTGTTACATGTAAAACCGTAGCTATTTAATGATACGTGCTCAATGCCTAGACCTGATACCTCGAATTATTTGTTTTCAGCTTCACCGTGTTATGGAGCTTAGCCGCTGTCGGTTAGTCTTAGCGCTAGGCCCAATTTTAAATTCGCGACAACTTCTTTTACCTGACGATCTGACCTTAAACGTGCCTCTTCCTTTGAACAACAACTTTCTTCCCATCTTCTTTCTTTATTAATCCATTACTCCCCATCAATAGTATCAGATATTTGCATTCCTGCAATATTCCTTGATATTATTCTCCCTCTTATCCACCGATCTTGAGCATCTACAGAGCTCAAAATTTCGTTTGCGACAGCTCGAGCTTCCAGTTCAGCAAAACAAACCAATCCTTTTTAACCCATTTCGTGTTTTCGTCTTACAATAACACTTCATCATCATGACTTCCACTATGGATTATGAGAACGAGAACGGCACTCGTTACGAAGGTAATTATTTGCATTCTTTCGCATGATTTGAAACTGGTCTTGATCATTTGGGATTCGTGTGCTAAGTTATCTTCCTCACTTTTAGATGAGGCTCCTCGTTACGAGCGTGATCGCAGCGCATCTCCTCGTCCAACCCGTCGCAATGACAGCCCACGTGGAGGACCTCGCCGATCTGCTTCCCCAGACAGAAACGGTCGTGCCGATGAGCGGTTAGTCCACTGAACTACAAATCACAAAATGATGTATTCTGACAAATAATAACAGCAGCGGACCTAAGAATGATCGCGGACCAGGACCACAAGATGATGGTGCAGTCAACCCAGGTTCCAACCTTTTCGTCACTGGTATTCACCCACGTCTTCTCGAAGAAGAGGTTTCTCGTCTTTTTGAGAAGTATGGTGATGTCGAGAAGTGCCAAATTATGCGCGACCCTCACACCCGTGAATCTCGTGGCTTTGGTTTCGTCAAGATGATCACTTCTGATCAAGCTGATGCTGCCAAGGAAGGCCTTCAAGGTGAGGTCATCGAAGGCCGCACCTTGAGCATTGAAAAAGCTCGTCGTGCTCGTCCTCGTACTCCAACCCCTGGCAAGTACTTTGGTCCACCAAAGAGAGGTATGTATCTGATTATTCTTTATACCATCTACACAACTAACGCATCTACAGAGGATCCTCGTGGACCTCCTCGTGGCGGCTGGGGTGGAGACCGTTACGATGATCGTCGCCGTGGAGGTGGATACCGCTATGAACCATATGGTGGTGGACGCTATGGTGGCAGAGATGACCGAGACCGAGGTTACAGTCGCCGTGATCGTGACGACTACAACGACGCTCCCCGTGGAATCGATCGTTACGCCGGACCCCGCGATGGTGGCGACCGTTACAGCCGCTCTGGTGATGACCGCCGTGGAGGTGGAGGAGGATATGAAAACCGTGATAGAGGATACGACAGAGGTGGTCGTGATGATAGACCAGCTCGAGACCCGGCTCCCGCTGCTGCCTATGGTGATCAAGCTCCTCGTGGAGATGCTCGAGAGCCATATGGAGGTAGAGCCTACGATGATGACAGACATTCCCGTCGTGAATATTAATTGCTAACCAACATAGGTGGTGAGCGCCCTGCTCGTTAAATCGTACGATCTCGAAGAACGCAGAAGACAGCTTTGGATCTGCGACTTTCATTGATGCGGGTGTACTCCACTTGTGCTTCTCTTCTCGTTTGTATTCATCATGGTCCAAGGCTTCGGGCAACGGAAAATGCCAAAAAAATTTAGTGCGCTGGGTATACAAATGTTGCGGCGGAATTTCGAGCGAGAACACACGATTCCCTTTGATTTCTTTTTACAACGGATGCTAGGATTTCTTTCATAATATTCAGGTTTTTCGGTTCGACGTACGGTCATTTGGGCGGAGTTTACAGCAAAGACGATCCTTTAGTATAGGGGTGCGTTCTTCCATGGGACATATCACTGGCTTTTTTCGATCAGCTCCCTCATCACCTTATGTCCTCCTTGTACCACTATTCAGTTGAGACTGAGTTTTTATCGCAACCAATTTGCCACGGCCCTATACGCCTCGAAGATCTTGTCGACTTCGTTCGTCTTTAGTCGCCATAAACAAAAGAATTCGATACAACTCATACTCACACACTTAATACCCATGACAACATTACAAAAGAATATTTCGCAAAAAAATGCTTTTCGATACGTATTACATATTGACAGCAAGTTTCAACGTGCTCGTTAATTTCGAAAGAAGATTATTTTCGATTTCACTCAATGTCGCCCATAATGATAATTGCCAACTGTCGTGCTCGCCCCCAATCCGCCCTACTCACACAAAATCACAATAGCATTCATACAAACAAAGAAACACCCATCAATCCCATTTCATAGGCGACTAGTCGTAAATCAACCATGCCTTTTGCATCCATATCACATATTTCGCAATGCTATCGAGACCAGTAATCGCTCAAAAACATTTGCATCCGGCCGAGATGCACTCCCACATTCGCAATCCTGAAGCTATACGTAGTATCATTCTTGATGCAAACGCTAGTTATCATAAATACGAAATCATTCACACAAAGCCATTCTTGTTGATAAAACAAGAACAAAGAAAGAAATGATTTGAATTAAGAAATGAAGAAAGAAAGGTAATTCTCCGAAGATTAGAGATAAAGAGCTGACTGATATTATCATGTTTTTTTGTAGGCAAAGTCTGGATTCGCTACTACATTCCTTGAAGTAAGGGAATGTGGAGTGGCGTTACGCAATGGTTGTATGATGTCTTACCTGAGAAAATAAATCCCATGGTTCGGTTGAGGAATTGCATGGGTAACGGAGACACGAGCCATGGCGTGGCGGGAAAGTTCCCGTAGCTCTGACATGATCTTTTGTATCATTTCTTGCGAGAAAAAGGAAAATAGGTTTATGAAGGTTGGTGACATTGAGTGCATTTATTTTTACGATTGTTTTAGTTCAGCTGATATTGCTTCTTGTGCACTCACTCTTGTATTTGATATCAGATGTGATTATGCACGATTGAATTGAATGGGGATGACCTTCAGAGTGAGTGGAATGAGGAATAATACGGAGTTGCGGAGCTGAGGAGTTGGGGAAGTGGCCTACTTGAGTGATTTGTACAACACTGTCGTTTGGTAGGTAGATGTAGATAGTTATCTAGATTCTTTAGAGATAGATTGAATATCATGAGTGCTGAATATACAAATTTGTTGGTCTGATTGTGATGACTTTAGTTCTTTATATGAATTGAATAATGAGTTTCAATACTAGGTATTCAATTAGTCATGTATTTATTCTTCCTGTAGGCAGGATCGTTAGATGTACTATAGGATTGTCTATATATTCATAGCGTATATAGTGTAGTATATTATATTATATTAGATATTAATACTCTCTCTCCCTTTCTCTTATCTTTTTCCTCGTATTTTATAGTTTGTAGTTAGTTTATAGGAAATTATAGAAAATAAAGATTGATATATCAATAAGAAGGATGAAAGGATAATAGGATAATGAGTGATTTATAAAAGAAGAGTGATGGGATGAGATATAATATATAATGTATATAATCTATATAAAAAAATAGTAGAAGTGATGTACTAAAAGACGCAGGCGGAGAAGACGTAGAAAGGTACGAGGAAAGGTAGAGGGGGAAAAGAGTGTAAATCTATCCATCAATATAGTGAGTGTTAATTTAAATGGATAGATGAACTAATTATCAGATCATGAAAATAACAAGCAAAAAGTCATCGCAGGGAAAATGGCCAGCGAGTGCAAAGTCATCATGTTGATTGATGTATTGAAATCCATCGTTATGCTATTCTATTATGCTATCCTACTGTACGCTATGCAATACTGTATACCTACCTCTATACGAGACAAGACAACATATATATGGGTATCTTACGCCAAATTGCACCTGTTCAGTGATTCCCGAAAGTAAAAAGAACGAAAGGATTGCTCAATCCTCAGTCCCCAACGCTCTACTAGATTATACTCTCACTCATCTCGTCACACGCACGCTTCTCTAGAACAAATCCTGTCTTCTCAATATTAGCATTTCTTCTTCCAAATTCAGATAATCACAGTAAACTCGCTCATATCAACGAAGGGAAAAGAAAATGTGAAAGGAAATTAAATCAGAGGTGCACAAAGTGCTCGGTTGTATCGCCATAACGAGGTTCTTGAGGCCTCTCAGTAACACGGACCAATTTTGCTCATCATATTGTATGTTGTAGGAGAGAGAGATGTGAAGTTGGGTTGGATATGGTACTTACATTAGTGAATAATGGGTATATGCTGGATGGTAAAGCAAAGGTCGATGAATTTTTGTACATCAATCAAGTCGAAGTAAGCAGCATCATTGTGTCTTAACATCAACTACAGAAGTGGCATTGAGATACACAACTTGATGTGATTGATGTGATGTGATGTGAATGAGTTGAAGAAATTATTTTCTTGAAGAGATTTTATGGTGCGGGTCGTACAATCTCGCTTCTCATTTGCCAGGGCAACGGCTGACCCACTTAAACTTGTAGACTCTAAATCGAACAAAGTAGACCAACATGTTGATATTGACAATAAATAATCAGTCTTGCTGGCGCCGGTGTATGAAGTGATGTACTTCCGGCGATGGAAATTGTAAGTTTGAGGTGGATGAAAGTGCAGAGGTAAGTTTTCGCGTGAGCAAAGATTTAACCACTATAGATTTGTGTCAGCATTTCGAGCACGAGGCATGAACATGATTGAAACCTACCAATAATTATCCCTAATTCCTCAGTCTCTTTCAGGTATGATAGATGCTCAAATTCCAGAACTTCGTCATTCAGAAGGAGGTTGTAAATTCTCCCACTGCGTCTTTTGATAAAAATCCACAACATCCTCATCCATAGCGATTTGTTCTCTGGAGTAACCCGTGACTGTAAGGCCCTCCAGCGTCGTTGCTCGCGATAGAGCAACATATAATTGGCCCGACTCGAAAATATCCTTTCGAGATACCTCAACATGTTCCATTGTCATACCTTGACTTTTATGAATCGACAAAGCCCAGGCTAGAATAAGTGGTATTTGAGTTCTGCAAGCAAGATATCTATCTTCTACCGTTCCCATTAAAGTCTCCGACGGAACAGGTGCAATTGCAGTCGTTTTGCCATCCGTAAACTTCACCACAGGTCTCCAAGGATTTTTTTCAGTGAAATGGTTCATTTGAACTTGTCGCCAATCTGCGTGGTCACCCTGGATCACAGCTGTTGGCCATTTTTGCGCATTTACGAACCCAACTATTGTACCCTGAGAACCATTCACCAAGCCACCTTTCTGTTCTTGGTTGTGAAGTAAAACTACTTTCGCACCAACCTTCAGTGTTAACCTTTTGGGAAAACGATGATATTCCGATATGGCGATTTTATATTCTTCCATCTTCCTGTTAATCTCGTGCTGACGCAGATAATCATGCTCATTTCGATAGAGTTGACATGAGTCATCAAGGGCTTCCCAAACCTTTGCTTCTGATTTTATCAAATCCAATTGAGAGTCATTGAACCTGTCAACATCAAAACGCTTTGCCATGAGACGAATAGGAAAAGCGTTGGGTGGAAGCACCTTTGGACGTATCAAATCATGCCATTCTGCGTCACTCAAGTCAACGCCATTGCGAACTTTGTTTAAAAGATCTTTGAACTTCTCGTCCTTTTGTCGATGAATTTGCTCCAGCTTGACATGTCTAAAGTTAAGCTGTTTCCACACGGGAGCATTGAATGCCCATTTATCACCCGGCTTGAAAGGGATATTGTCTGAATGATCTTTGCATAGATTACTCTTACAAACACGGTCAGATACCCCGACCATTTCAACTCCACATATCATGCAATGCTCGAATGGTTTCACAGGAGGGAGTTGATAAAAGTCACCCAGAAATATCACTTGAATACCTCCGAAAGGTTTCTTGGTTTGCTTTACCGTCTGAAGAAGTAAATTGAGACGCTCAAGGAATTGACTTTCAACCATTGAAATTTCTTCCAATATAAGGACTTCTAACTTTCGAAGAGCTTTGATTGTTCTTTTCTTTATGTTATTATCACCGAGAAGCTCATCAAGGGGCATTTTGAATGAATCTGGCTTCCATCCAGCAACGGAATATGTCGTTCTTCCATTCAAGGGCAGTGCCGCAAGTCCAGTAGGAGCAGCAACCTGAACTTTCGGAGTGTTTGAATTTTTGTCCTGCAGCCGTTTCTTTAAATTTTCTATGATCTGCAGCAATGTAACTGTTTTCCCAGATCCAGCGGCACCTGTAAGAAAAATATTATCCCTACCCATTGCCATCTTGACGACTGATTTCTGCTCGGTTGTAAGTTCAACAGGCTGAGGAACATTTTCACATGTTGAGGTGATGTTATTGAAAATATCTTCATCGGATAACTCAAATTCTGAGTCTGGAATTTCAACATCAAGGTTTAGTGTAGGCGTGTTGTCGCCAGATTTTGCCTTCTTAAACGCTGGTGTTTTTTCGCCTTCGGAATCGAGAAGCTTCTCGGATGAGATTGTATGTTCTGGACTTTCTGTAAGGTTAATAAAGGTCTTTCTGGTTGATATAGCATTGACTTCGGCCTCGATCGGTCGAGCAGAGGTTATTATGAAACCATTGATATTCATGGAAGAGTCTTCATCTTCATATTTCCTTTTCAACCCTACCCGTGCTTCTAAATGGTTATCAATTGCGGTTTGGTTCACAACTCTAGAAGTATCTGTGAGATTATTCTCTAGTGTGTCATGTGGTGCACCTTCAGTGGGCGCAAAGCCTTGAGTCTGTAACCACTCGTTCCATGCTTTTTGAGCTTCATCATGAGTCTCATATCCTTTGAACTTGGCACCTGAGAATCCTGATGTAGAAGCTTCACATTGAGACCACCCATCAAGAATTCCAGTCGTTCTGCCTCGACATACTACAAAGTAGTTCTTTTTAGGACCTCTTTTACCCATAACGAGCGCTCTGGTTTGGCAAACATCCGTGTAATCTGGTCGTGGGTATTTTTCAGACGACCTGTTGACAAATAGAGATAAGGAGACTGGCAACCTAGTCTTTGGTATCGTGTGGCAGACAGCCTAGAGCGTGGGATAGATGAAGACCAGCCGCCGCAATTGTGGAACCGCCCAAAGTATGGAATATCTGGATCCAAATGGTGTCATAACAGGTATGGCAGGATCAAGGGAACACAATGGTGTATGAGACAATCTTTTCTACATTCAGGCGTAGGGGAGAAGCTGTAACGGGAGGTTGGTGTCGCAAGATTGAAATGGATGTTGGATAGATAATCGCATCGAGCAACGAGCATCAGAAGAAGGTCTAGACTGTCCCAAATTAGACGATTAATTGTCAGCAAGACGTGATAAGGATACGTACATACCGTTTGACTTGGAAAGAGAGGGAATTGATAATCCGGTAGTTCTGATATGGTTCTCGACCGTCAACGTCCCAACAATGCTGGTTGGTGGTGTGGATGCAGATGCAATTGGCGACTATCAAATTGACATGAATTCCAAATTCTTTCTACGATAAACTGATAGTCGAGTGCCCAGCCTTGTGCGTAGCCTTGTTCCACCCGCGTAAGCCTTGTCCTGTGCTCCGAGAACACCCTCAAAATAGATTGCCCTCCCCCTCCCAGATGCCCAGGTAGGTCCGCACAAGGTCCAGCCCGCGGATGCAAGTGCGAGCTTACTCCAATGATACGCCGGATTTCCCATCCTCTTGCCTCCCCTCGTCCATTCCACCATGCACGAAATATTGATATCACACCATCGCAATCCAAAGGAGAAAGTCGATTGTCTATTCTGGAACTCCGGTCCTCAACGTGTCTTATCGAGAGAATCGTGAGTCTCACAGATGATGAAAAAGCGGGTTTTCGGATCGTCCCCCATTATCTTAGACCTTCCTAGAGTTTCTTAGAGGTTCTTGGTATTCCAAATACTCGCAACTTATTATTATTATGGGGTTACATTCCGTATTATTGTGGCTCGAACAGCAATGTCGCCAATGACACCAATGACACCGTCTCACAAGGGAGCTCTGATGCATCTACGCTTAAGTGACGTTATGGCGGGGTGATTGAGTGAATAGTTAAGTATGGGACTTCACCCCTCTTCTCGTTCTTCTTTATTCATCATTCTACTCTACTTCCACTCTTCAACCCATCAGCTTCACATCTCAATACAATCCATCTTTCAATACCAAACACACAAATCGCAATCATGGTCAAGGTCGGAGATTCCATCCCAACTGTCGAGCTCGCCGAGGGCAACCCAGGCCAAAAGGTCAACATTGCTGCCGAGATTGGTGAGGGTTCTGGTATCATCATCGGTGTTCCAGCAGCTTTCAGTCCAACATGCTCTGACTCTCACGTTCCTGGTTATATCCTTCACCCAAAGCTCGAGTCCGCCGGAAAGGTCTTCGTTGTATCCGTCAACGATGCTTTCGTGTAAGATTCCTCCCAACTCCGCAACTCCGGCCCCACATCCTTCGAGGCTGAACTTAACTAATTCTCTTATGAACAGTATGAACGCATGGGGCAAATCCCTTGATGCAGACAAGAAGAGTGGTATCCGTTTCCTCGGTGATCAAGATGGAAGCTTCACTCGTGCTTGGGATCTTGAATTCCCAGCTGCTCCAGTTTTGGGCACAAACCGAAGCAAGAGATACGCAATTGTTATCGAGGGCGGCAAAGTCAAGAGTGTCAACGTTGAGCCAGATAACACTGGACACACTGGTATGTTTGAAAGACTGAATTCTACTTGGACAAATGTGCTAACAGCTATCTTCTAGTCTCCGGTGCCGATAAGATTCTTGGAGAGTAAGGAAAGGATTAATGAATGGATTGGTTTTGAATAACAGCTTATATGTCATATAGACACACGGTCAAACATCGTGAGGGGAAACTTTGAATTTGGGGTATGATAGTTACAATTGAAGATTTTTTTTTTTCAAAACATATGGGATCAGTTGTTCGTGTCAAATGTTGATGTTTTAAACGGTGTCGGAGCTGAGGGTTTGAATAAAACTGTACGTCTGCCAATATAGCCCACGACTTCTGGATTTCTGTCCAAACAACTACACCTTGTGCTAGATAGCATCACCGCATTGTAATATCAACACAATATCAACACACTGACGTGAAGTGCCCGCCTACAGCTGATCCGTAACAACTGCTCCATTTTTGACTCCAGCCTCCATTGAAAACTGCAACAAGTTGCACTGTTCCGCGCCGGCAGTGATTGCATTCGCCATCTAGTCCATATCGGCGATACAAAGACACACGATCTCTAAGCTATAGCCCGAAGTCCTTGGGATACTTTATTGCTCGTCGCATTCATACATGATATATGGCTGAGTACTTGATGTTCACGCTCCCTGTCTATGTCTTTTGAAAGATGCGGTTATTGGAGGGAAATCATAATGAAATGAAATGGATGGAAATCTTCCGTTAGATTTCATAGATATAATGGACTATCGATAGTGCGTTTTTCTGAACTTTATTGAGAGTTGCAATTCTAATGATCGGAAAAAAAATCGCATTGTATTCTGAAGGTAGAGTGTTGCTGCGCATTTCTGCTAAGGTAAAAAGCCAGATATCGCTTGTCGCCAATTATCGTATTGATGTGGAAGTCCACATCGCTTCTAATCTATGCTGCGGTTTCCAGAAGAACTCTATTATGAACCATTTTCTATACGAACAGCTACAGCTAACTTGAGTTGTAGATATAAAAACCGCATTGTTCTCTCGCGTTCTAGATTGGGTGTGGAAAGCTTCTCGATCGGTGTGTACGGTTAAATCTATAAATCCTAGTCCTGGTAAGGTTTGCGGATGTCACCGACCTCAGCTCGGTGTAGGGATATCCATATTATGCAAACGATGGAATCACCTCCCAAGATGATACTGTGCGCTCAAGTATCGACCCAGGACTTGAAGGCTGTGCCAAGACATCCAGGAGTTTCGTTGGGATGAAGATACTCACATCAATATGGGATCGAGAGACATGGTACCTACCCCCTATGCAGTGAGACCTTCTGAAGCAAATCTGCACTCAAGCTGACGAATAGACACGTGCAGTTTATATTACCCAGCTGCAAATCTAAATCATCTCAATCTTTCCATCGTCCCATAATCCCTTTCCCCTGAATCAATCTCCTGAACATCGGATGGACCCACTCCCCTGTTTCATTGAACCCCCCGCCGCCAAACCTCCCTACCGGCAATTCGACCAACCCCGGATCGCTGAATGCCCTAGGTTCTCGCATTGTTTCCCCGACGAGAGTGGATTTCGAGATGGAGACTTTGTTTATTCCACTCTATTCCAGATTGTTTTGTTGCGCTGTTCTGGACCTTTAATCTATTTGCAAAAGGTACAAATATGTCTCGAGTTCTCGATTTCTCAATGCCACTCATCCTCTCAAATCATCTCTCCCATCACCTTCAGGAAATCACATAGATCCCCAAAGCAAAATCACCATGCGTTTCTTCACTTCCATCGTCAGCATTGCTGCTTTCAGCACTCTTGCAACCGCTACCCTCGACCCCGCTACCTCAAACACTAAGGGCTACTACCCCAAATCTCCAGCTTGCACAGGTAACCTTCCTATCCCCTCTCTCCCGCTCTAGATCACTAACCTCCCTCGCAGCCACCAAAGTCTCCAAAGCTATTCAAGCCGCTGAATGCGCCTACAACACCCGTGTCTCTGGCACCCAAACCTTCGCCGTCTTCGAGCAAGATCATCAATATGATAAATCTCACGGTGCTCCTTACGGTACCTGTTCCGCATACACTTGTACTGCGCCTACAAAGTCGCAATTGTCGTCAGGAACCGACTACTGGGTGTTTTACTGGGGAAGCCAGGGAACCAGCACGGGAGTTGGAACAACCTGTATCAAGAGTCCCGTGGATGGAACTTGTGGATGTGAAAACTCCACCGGAAAGTTTGTTTATGGAGGAACGAACTGCAAGTGAGGTAGTGGTTGAAAGGGGAGGAGGAGTGGGGAATTGAGGAGAGGTGATTGAGGAGATGAGCTGTTGAACTTTGTATATATTTTCTTCACAAGACACCAATGAATTTTTTGCATGCTTACTCGCATCTATTTTGTCATCTTGATATCTACTCAAAATCTCCATCCCCGATCACGAGTTCTCCAAACCCAGATGTCTCACTCCTCACCATCTTATTTGATGTCTCTTCCGGCCCCACTTCCCACCACATCATCACCGCTAGATCGCAATCCTCCAACGCACGCACACACGCACGCACGCACGAACAGCGTGGAACACAGAAAAGAAACCGTTTGTTGCATATCTGCAGAATACCACCTTCTTTTGCGAGCTTCTAGAAAGGGTATCGAATTTGCTGATCTATGGAGTTTTATCTGGATACGGTTATTTTGTGGCTAGAGGAAGATCTAGAGAGTCTTTTGTTGCATGTCTGATCAATGTTACCTTCCTTTGGCTTGGCTTACTTGGATAGGATAGGGATGGATGCCAAGCGGTATTTTTGGAGCGAGGGACAACTCATAATTATGGGGAGTTTGCAGGTTTAGGTGGATGGAGATGTGGATGAGATGAGAGGAATGTGTTGCGGTGGGTTTGAAGAGTAAAGATAGATGCTTTTGTTGCGTGTCTGTAGAATGCTACGTTGATTCCTCGTTCATCTAATTGGGGGATTTGCGGTGGTGAGGCTTAGATGGTCTTAGGAGAGGGATGGAGGTTTATTTTTGGATCTGTATGGAGATCTTTTAATGTAGATTTGAGAAGGGGATTTTTTGTTGCATGTCTGTTGAATGCTACCTTCTTCGATGAGCAGGCCGGATTGGGTGTGTAGAGCGGGAATTCTGGGTCCCAAGAGGTGGAATATATCTCGATGTGATATATGTTGATCCTTTGCCCCATTCTTTGGGAATGAGAAGGAATTGTTGCATATCTGATGAATACTACCTTTTTCTATTTCGCCCCGTCTTTCAGACTGCGAAGGAAGGGTTGCATATCTGATGAATGCTACCTTCATCCACCCTTCACCTAAGCCGAGCAGCATCACGTGAGCCGTGGTATTGACAACTTTGCATCTTCCACTCACAGGCTATGACGAGATAGCCATCTCGATGCAATAGATTCTTCCCTTATCCTCCCCTCATTCCAACGACAAGAAAATCTTGCCCGCCTGATTAACACCACTTTCCCATTCCTTCCAAATCGAAGATGCCAAGTGCAAATTTTGAGCACATGATATCTTTATTTAATCTTACCCAAGACGTTCCACCTTTCTACATCCTCTCGGGCGCTTCCCATAACCCGGAAGGATCTGTTGCACATCTGATAAATGCTACCTTCGGGGATTGTTGGTGAGTTTTTGGTTAGGAGGAGAATACTGTTTGGTGGAAGATCTGAGGATGGTCTGTGAGATGTGAGACGCGAGGTGTGAAATGTGAGATGTTGATGGACCCGAGTCTGAAGGATTGTTGAAGAATGGGGAATGATGATGATGATGATGACGACGGCGAGAGAGTGAAAAGGTGGGGTGAGCGGGCGCTTAAATTTCTACTTTTGGAATTTCGCAAGTCTTTGGAATTTTAGTCGCTTATTATAGGTATGATGACTTGAGGATTCCGTGTTTGCGATTTGAACATGATGAATGCTTGCGATGGTAGTTTTATTGCATGATTACTACTAGGGCAGAGTTTGTGTCATGGTACTTTCTGTGTAGATCATTGGAAAACACGTAGAGAATGGGTTGTCGACTTGATCCTAAGTATAGTGCGTATTCATCTAAAAGCTACGGTATGTAAAATGGAGTTGACTATCACTAGTGTATCAATCGCTTTGATTACCTAATACACCTAAGGCTCTTATTAGAATGCTTTCTAGTATCAAAGCTTTTCGTCAAATCGAGGAGTACACCACAGCACCTACCTTTCATTAACCATATCTCCTTCCACAACTTGTCAACTGTAACATGGATGATTGCGCTATGTTCCTGATATTATTTCGGAGATGATTACCACTTAAGCGAACTAACTTCCATCCTAAACTTCACTCTTATGAAGTAGAAGTAGCAGTGGAAGAGTGTCGGAGCTGATCAAATGACGTCATGTGTGAGGTTAGAGAAAGTCGGCGAGGACAATAACTTTAGTTAATTGATTATAATGCTGACTTTCAATAGATGGACCTTCCTTAGACACGAGCAAATACAGATACGCAGAAACCCTTTCAGCAATGGATATCAAGCTCTGCCGGAGACCCTTCCCAACCGGATTAGCTAGAGAGAACTTCGGCTTCCTTCAGCACGACCAATTTCGAGTGTTGAAGCATTTTCATAAGTGATAGACATAGTCGTTTCTTTCCTAATCTTATGATCAACCCCTCCACCAGTTTGAACGTCTCTGATGTCTAGGTCTTTCATTGGATATGCATCAGCTTTTGCGGTGTATGTGGCGGGTACTTTGCTAATAATATCATCGCTGGAGGAGGGTTACGTGATTGAAAAGAACGTGTCCCCTTTTTTTGGTTTTCTTACTGACTTTCCGCTGGCTACTGGTCCAATAATTCGATTTTCTTCGGTTGGTGTGTGACGTTCTCGTATTAATGAGAGGCTTTAGAGTGGGGATCGATGCAGCAATAAGGACCAGATAGGCCTCAATACTATATTCCGCTAGTGACTGACGCTGTAAGATGACACGGTTCTCTTACGTCCACCAGATGGCCAAAACTACCATGAAATCTGAGGTAGAAGTTAGTCTGCATATTTCTCAGTGCTTTGAAGGGGAACTATTAAGAATCAGCTAGTCATCAATGATGAATTTTCGCACAATTCGAAGACACAGATAATACTCAGTGCAAACTACGATAGTAGCAATGGCAGCAAAACTTCATAAGACTATTACCAATACTGGACCAAGATTTTGCCAATTCCACAGGGGTAAATCTACATCACGTAAATACTTTTCCTTGCATATCTTGCTGCACATCTCAGAGGTATGAATTTTGAAAATATACTAGTTTGGGCTTCAGAGATTGAAATTTGGTTGGATCAAGGGTGAGTGGAATGTGTTGTAAATTTCGTGAAAGTAAATCTAATTTTGAGGTGCCTCCCCATAACAGAACCAACCCAAACAAGCATAAAGCTCACTTCACCGTTGTTCTCCTCTCCAGTGCCAGAGTAAATCAATGTAAACAACTCCCATTACCCAACCATAATCTCACCTGAGCCTGCCACCACTTCACTTCTGACTTTTCTACTCCATATTCGCGTTGGGATCTCACTTCCCTTCTTTCTTAGTCTTCTCACTCTTGCTCTCCACAGTCTCCTCAGTCTCCTCAGTCTCCTCAATCTTCTTACATTTTCCAGTCAAAACAACTCTTTTTAATAACGCTGCTTCTATGCGGTCTATCAATCCTCTGTCTTTGTAATCCTTCTTGATTGCCTCTTGGCACACCCACGTTGCCAATCCTTCTTTTGATTTGTCCATTAAAAAGGTTTCCTTCCATTCTCTAATTGATTCCTTGATCACATCCTTTTGTTTCTGAATGGAATTTTCGAGATAGGAAGATGGGTTCTCCAACATGGCTGATTCGGTTCGTTTAAGTGCATATATTGCCGACAGCCACTTATTGAATGGCTCTATACAGGTATTAGCGAATTGATTGTGCCAAGCATCACCACGCTCATTGAAGATATTGTAAACGTTACACTCTCGATCCTCATCCCACGTAAGCAATTCTCGGATCTTATTCTGTGTTTCTCCAAAGACTGTGATGGAGCAGATATCAAAGTGACCGGGGTGAGTAGCCATTTGTTCAAGTGTTGTATACAGATCGATTTCGTGTGCAAGCGAATTTCGATCTTCTTTCATAGCCTTGATATCCTTTGGATCATCTAACTGCTGCTTGCGTTGTTTATTTATCTTGTGACAGAGAACTAATCGTGCCAACTTTTCTCTGATGTTAACCACTTCTCCAGCATGTCGTCGTTTCTTGTCATCTTCCAGATTTTCAATTCTTACTTCCAACTTCAGGTTTCTTTCTGATAAAGCCTTCTTTTCGTGTCTCAATTGCTGTCTTTCTTTCGATGCCGTCTGTCTTTCTTTCGATGCAGCCTGTCTTTCTTTCTGTCTTTCTTTCCATGCAGCCTGTCTTTCTTTCGATGCCGTCTGTCTTTCTTTCCATGCAGCCTGTCTTTCTTTCTGTCTTTCTTTCCGTGCAGCCTGTCTTTCTATCCATGCAGCCTGTCTTTCTTTCGATAAAGTCTGTCTTAAGATCTGTCTTTCCTGTTTGGATTCCTGTATTGCCTGTTTGATTTCCTGCCTCTCTGCTTGCATTTCATGGATCGTGACAATTTTTCTTTCGTGACGAGTGGGGTCATTCGTAAGTATTTTCTCGCATGTGAAGGCATCCATATGAAGAACCAATGGTGTAACATTCACAGTTTCTCTGATCTTTGATTGTATCAAAATAATGTCTGACTCCAGCTCTTTCATATTCTGAGAACCAAGAGGAACTCTTCCTACTAGACGATAGGGTACTTGTGGTGTAGTCTTCTATTGACTTCATGATTAGCATACTGTTGTTTTTCTGATCATACAACAAAGTTGATTGAAGAAGACAGAAATAATGTTTATGATATAGGTGTATACAAAGCTCAAAAATCGTTACTAACCTGCTCTACATCCTGCTCTACATTGAATTGATTCTGTGTATTGCTATGAAACTTGGCACAGTGCCATCTCCAGGTGGTAGCAACGCATCGCCGGGTCGAAATTGCCGAAATGAATAGGTTTTGTCGAATCATTCTGTAAACCTTTAACCCGAGGGGTGAAACAAGTATTGGTAGATTGGAAGCTTATCCCCGGGATTGATAATGTAGCGATGGGGCAGTGGTATGTTAATGGTGGTGGTTGTGATGATGTTGATGTACCTGACTGGAAATATTGTTTTTAGTTTGAGTTCGGGGTGTTAATCTGGATTCTTTAAAAGGTCATTTCAAAGACGCTCGAGCCATTCATGGAGCCAAAATTGCTCACTAAACTTAGTCAAAAGAAAGCCGTATGAACAGTAGTGAATGGAATTAGTGATATGCTGACGGCTGTACTGCAGAATTAAGGGCTAAGCAGGATGCCAGAAGTCTTTCTTAGACAAAGACTTGCACCTCCCTGTGCACATTTTGAGCTCCCGAGACAACAAATTTGTCAATCAAAACATACAAACGTAGGCATTATGCCGTCTGCAGTCTAAATACAGGCATGAAAGAATAATAAAGGTCTCTTCTTTTGAGATTTCTTTTGGAGCAAACGGATTGGTGGCTAGGATGCTAGTGATACTGTCATCTGTTGGAATCAAATTTCGGGATATGAGTAGGGTATTTGCATTGTATCTTCATGTAGACCATAAAGAGCAAGAGCATATGTGAAAGAAGAAATCAGATGTTTCAAAAAGACTTTTCGGCACGGTGAGCCCTAGAAAAATCCTCAATCACATTACCATGTTAAACACATCACTCCAAATCAATTATCTGACATGTACCCATTCCTACAACAAGACTCTCTCACATGAACCCGGGTAGCTTACCCACACCTCTCCCGAAGTGTAATTATTTTGATTTCAACTTAGCAGAACTTAAGCAAAGAACAAATTGGTAACTATCCGGTTGTGCTTCAAGCATTTCTAAACTACAAAAGGTTCATGTAAGGTTGCTAGTCCCACTAGGCTGATTTCTCATATGATCTTTGAGAGAAAGTTGAAATAGATGCAACTATCTATTTCTAATTCCCAAGCGGAAATAACACTTTAACAACAAAGAATTGGCTCAGACAAGGAGAAGACTCGGAAGAACGGAATTTGACAGGAAAGGGCGAGGAAATAGAAACATTAATAAACAGCCTCTAAGCTGTCCAGCTTGCTTGAAACTTTTGATTTTCATTCACCACTGTACAAGTTCTGCTTCTACATTCTTATTATTGTTCTCACATCTTTTATTGCTTGTTTCCCAATGTCCACTGACAAAGGTTTTCCTTTCATAGTACTGCTGTCCATAATACATTGAAAGTGAATTTTATGATTCTAAACGAGTTCTCATTAGCAACACATAGAGACAAGAAGTCGGGGATCAGGATGTAGAGAGATCAGGAGTCAGAAGACCAAATGGTGAAGATAGCCATGTGCTGGCAATGAGCAGTGCCTGTTCCCATCGCTTGCTCGATAAAAGTGAATTATCAGTGCAGTGGAAAATGCTGAATAAATTGAAGAAGAGATGTCTGCGTCTATGGTCTGTGCAGCGGTAGCAGGAATCTTTATTAACCCGAATGGTTTAGCTTTGCTCTAATGATTTGTAAGCATAGATCATTTGTGGTTCTCAAACCTCGAGCTTTAACATTACAATTAATAGTTGTCATTGATAGGATTAATACAGCACTTTGGACTAAACTGGATTCAATATACAAACTTCACCTTCACTTATCTTGTGTATGCTGGATTGAGAGGGATTGTAAGGGCTGCCATGCCAGAATCTTTTTCGATCACTAGTATAAAGAGAACCATTTCGCCCACGCTTTTTTCTGTTCAGCAGAGATTTGGGGAGCGAAGAATTGAAGTTAAAGGGTGCCCAAATTGAAGCTGCAACATGTGTCTGGAATAACAAATTATGCGAAGCCTTTTTGATGTTATGAATCATCTTGGAATACACGAGAAATCCAAGCTGCCATTCGAGCCTCTTGTTGCGGGAATGACTATATTATTCTCATTCAGATTAAGCGAGAAGTTTGAGGGACAGTTATTTGCTTTTTACAAGACGTAGTATAGCAATGAAGTTGAAGAGGTTTCAGTCTATCGCTGTTGGAGACACGAAAAACGACCCCTTGCTATGCGAATGATCTAAATCCATCTTGGAAGATAAGCCGGCAGGCATTTATGTGACTTATGGAACACGAGTAGAAGGATTTGTCACGAAAGATGATCTAAATAGTCTCCGTAAAAGGAGATATCAATTGATTGAGGCTAAAAGAGGAGGCAATGAATCATTCTGGGTATGTTAATCAACTGTTTGGTCAGTTGTGAGCACCTTTTAGAGGAGTGAATTTCTCCATGAGAGTCTTGAGATGAATCCTTTGAGATAGTTGCATTGAAAGGGTCTTATAAAGATAGTTCCAGCTCATAATATGAAGATGCACTTCAACGATCGAAATTCTTTATTGATCAACTCTTGAAATCATGGGTTGACTGCTGGAGTTTGTTCCTGTAGGTTTATTATTCTCAGTCGAAGCCATTGTTTAATATCAACATTGCTAGACACCTTTGAGAAGAGGGAGGGAAATGAAAAGTAAGCTGGAGTCACACTGTAATATTTCGTGAATAAGTAAAGGGGAATGTGGATTCCTTTACAAGGTACAGTGAAATAACTAAATCTCGCACCAGCAGCTGAAGTCCAGCTACATAACGTCTACATTCAAATTTGTAGCATTTATCAAGTGTTCGTGATGTTCTTGTTGATAAGAACTTTGCAGAAAGTTTAAAGAGGGCATGGAAGAAACTTAGAAGTCTGGTGGAAATCTGAAGATTGTTCAATTATGACATGAGATCCTGTGTTGAGAATGTTTGATAGAAGCAAGAGGGAGGATAGTGCCGAGTAGGCAGTAGAGGTTGACTCTCATTTGGTTTCCATAATACTGTCCCCATTTTTCCAAAATTGCTGTTGAGAGAGACGTTGAAAGCCGTTGTTGAAACGCAGTCCAATTCATCTCATCACTCGCTCACCAATCTCATTCTCTCTCCTAAATTTCCATTTTTCTCTCCAAGATCTGCTCTCAAGCCCGTCTATTCATCGGTTAACTCTAATCGATACATATTATTAAACATCATCTGTCTTTCAGGATCAGAGCTTCCGATGTCCATATGACTGTATCAATCCTTGGACTTGAGAAACATGGATGTGAAAAATCTCGATCCCCAAGGAATTCTTTGAAACTAATCATAAGGCTCTAGTACGACTGATAAGTGAACCATATAGCTATACTAACGCGATCGACTACCATCACGTTACATCTTATCTACCTGTATTCACCGCAAGCTTGAAGCTCCCAACTTCGAAATACAAAACGCCTCGAGAAGTAAAGAGAAACAGCGCAACACACCAAAGCCAAGATGGAGAAGTTTATCATGCAGCAGCACTTTGTCTCATAAAGAATCAATGCTATACCACCTTGATAATGGCATCTGCATAGGAACAAATGATGGATGTATGGCATTATCATGTATTACTCGTCTCATCTTGGTGGACTTTGATTTACATCTCCAGTTATTGCTGCTGTTCTTGATTGTGGCAGAACTCACTACCACTCTCACCTATTGCCATATACCAATTTCTTTTCCCCCTCCGATCTTGCCGTCTCAAATCCCCCATCTTAGCCTTTTCCCAGTACAAACAAAGTCTGTATACTGTAAATAAAAAACTTCTTTTTCAAAAGACGCACTCCATATCTTTCATGCGCCTGTATTCTCATAATCTCATCATCTCATAATGGAGAACATGCAACTGATATCCTTTTGCTTCTATATCCACCACCAAGGGGATACAATACTCTTGATTAATGTAGTGCAAGCACGGTAGAGATCATGATAGATAGTGAATTGAGTAAAGAGAGTAGTGAACTAGCAATTATATAGGGATGTAGGCGGGATGCTCCTAATCACCCGATTCATCCACCCGCGTGATTTCACAATAGCCAGCTAATGATTCCGACCACTCAACCTGTTCAGCCCTTCTATTTCCCAGTGAACTTCTCGATCTCTAGCTAAAAAAAGAAGCGTCGTAGCAAAAGAAATCCAGTAAGTCAGCAAAACAACAGCTGAGCCCCACTATGGGTAAAACATCTGAGTTGCCAGGACGTCCTGCAGACATTATATTCGTTCAGGGGCAACATGAGGAGTAGACCCATTGATGCCCTAACAGGATTTTCTTTTTTTCTAGAATCTTTGTTGTCACTTCCTCTTTGACTATCGTCTATTATTTCCGATAAAGTAGACTTTTGTTGTTATGCAACCCTTATTCTTCTCACGCCACAGTCAAACCATGAGAAAGAGCCCCTGCCCTTCATATTTCTCTTTCCATTCAGGTACCATATCTTCTAGCCTAACACAGAATTCAGCACGCCATAGAAAGAGTCTCGTACTTCCTAATGTTTTGGTCATGTTTTATGATGCTGTTGAAATCGCTCTTGGATACTAGGGAGACTTTATAGCTCCCCAGGACTTTAGGATCGAGCTTGTACGTACACGAGAACAATCATCTTGGACTATTCACCATGCCTATCTAGGAATTGGCGACGACCAAGCCATATCCCATATGACAGAGTATTCTGTATAGTAAAGAGCACATAACATGGAGCATTTCTGATTAAATCATTCATTTTGCGCTACTTCACCCCACTCCCTTTAATCCAACCCTTCAACTCCCCATTCCCTATTCTTCATTCCAGCTACCAAACTTTAGCTTCACAAAATCTTCCTCACTCAAAATTAACCTCCTTAAAGTCTCCTACACATGAATAATCAACGCCGTGAAGAACATATAGAACGAGGTACCTTACGCATTACACATCCCTCCAATTCCAAACCTCGAACTCTAGAATCAAAAAATCAGACTGTAGACTCATTTACAAGTCCAACCAAAAACCGCGGAGTGATGACACGGTCATGAAAAACATGATTCATCATCACTCACGAAACTCCCATCGTAATTCTCAAGTACCATGCTTGCTGCCACTCCCTCAGTTCGCTTCGCTAGCACTCGCTAACACTTCCCATTTCGACTTTTCGGTTGTATCAATGACATGTATTCTCTCAAGTCTTCTCTGATCCCCTATCCCCCATCTCTGCCGCCTCTGAACGAGTTTAAAGAATCGCCGTACCCACCACAGGCGTCTGCAATATCTTCAGAAGTGTCTGATCGGCGGTAACTATCCCAGCTCTCCGCTCGAAACCTTTCATACCATTCGCCTCAAACCCTTTGCCCGACTTCGGAGATGCTAAATTCACCTGTAAACCCCCTTTTCTCCCCTCATCCAGACGAATCACTTTACTTCACTAAAAGTAGCTACCTTTCCCCCTCTGTCAATCCATGTGTACAAAAAAGTCATAAGTTTTAATCTGTATTTATATTTTTATTTGACGAGAAGAAAGGCTCATCTGTCTATTTATCTTCGCGCCTTCTATATTATCCATCCGTGAATCCATCCATCCAAGTGGTGAGCCAGCCAGCCAACCAGTCAACCGACTATCTATCCGGATATCCATCCAAGCGCCCGACCTGAACCCGTTTCTCTATTCGGTCTGGTGTTTAGAATAACTTCTCGTCTCTATGTTTATCCACATCTCGCACTTTGTGTGCTCTTGCCTTGAATTTTGTTATCCATTCGGCGCGGGTGTACTTTCTCCTCAGCATCTGTGTGCCTTTCATCATGAACTCTTTCATACTAGCATCCATCTCAAGCACCCACCTCACCACCAGCACTCTCTACTAATCTCCGTCTCCAATCCTCACAAACCTGCTCAAATCCCCCAACGACCCCTCTACAAACCCCAGCGCATTCTCTTTCTCCCAGCCTCCTCTCCCAATCCCCTTGTTCTACCCACTTCTCTCCTTCTTCTCTGAGCTCCTCTTCCCTTCTCATTTCGCCAACCAATTCTTTTGCTGATTTCAATTTCCTTGATGCTTGTACTGTAGTTTGTCTAGACATGTGTAATGTATCCGACAGGTATGTTATCGTTTGAATCAAATCAGTGGTTAGAGAATGTAATGAGGTAATTGACGAAAGTGATTGGGTTGAAGGGCGAGGGATAGAATCGCTAAGTGTATCGAGAAGAGGGAGGAGTGTGTCTATGAATTCCGGAGTAGGCGGCGCGGACAGAGGAGAGAAGAGGGGATGGGAAAGGTTCTGGATGAGACGGGT
Source organism: Botrytis cinerea B05.10 (assembly GCF_000143535.2). NCBI lineage: Eukaryota > Fungi > Ascomycota > Leotiomycetes > Helotiales > Sclerotiniaceae > Botrytis > Botrytis cinerea. The sequence continues at coordinate 406,833 of NC_037319.1, read as the reverse complement.
TTGATGGAGGAGGTGCGTTGAAAGGGCTGTATGGGTTGTTACCAGTCTTTTATTTGGGTTAGTATTTTTACAGAAGTATGAAGTGATCTTCGCCGACAAAAGGGGGCAAATGAAAGATATAGAACATCCAGAAAGGGTGACAAACCTAGTAGTATTTCCCTCGACCCCAGACTGACCTCCCAAATCTTTCAAACTCTCAATAACCCTCTTAACAACTCCATCAGCTTGACTCCCATTATTTTCCGTACCCCTCCTTGCCAACCCCTCCACCATATCCATTCTCGCCAATAAAGCCGGCCCAAAGGCCGGACTCTCCAAATCCGAATCTCCTCCATAGTCACTCCCATCATATTCGGACGGCGACCTAGCATGGCCCAAGGCGTGAACTCTTCCATGTCCGGCTGTCGGAGGTGTCAAAGTGGAATTTGAATTCATAACTGTATGTTGTTTTTTCGGACTAGTAACGTCTACACCACTATCCCTCACTGCATTTTTGTCTCCTTCCGCATCCTCATTATCCGAATCGGCTGGTGCGGTGTTTTGAAAATTAAGATCTGCTTCGTCCATTTCTCCTTCGTCCTCACTCCATGCATCTGCTAATTCGTCTGCTAGATTCCCAAGTCCATTTCCTCCATTTTGCGCTGATCCAAGTACATCCATGCCAACCCCATCAACACTACTACTAAACTCTCGACTCATATGATTTGGTGTAGTTGGTGTATGTATAGAAGATTTGGAAAGTCTGCGTGAATGGCTCATTGTTGAGGGTGAGAAATCCAGTGCGGAAGGGTGTCGACTATGCCTAGGAGTTTGTGGTGAAGGAGGCATTTTGAGAGGTATCGAAGTTTAGCTTCTCGGTCTTTCTATTGTTTGTAGGAAATTTCGTGATTCAGAATCGTATGCGGTGGTGTGCTTCTATGTTTTCCTTCTGTTTGTTGTGGCATAGATTTCCCACAGTTGTATGTAATATATTCTCTCCTATTCGATTTCCTAACACGAATTTATTTCGATCTGCAATATGAACCAATATTCGTATTCCTAAAAAGCCGTAGCAAAGTCGTAGGAGTCGTAGTATAATGGTATGAGTGAGTGATTATGACTCCGCGCACAAATATAGATGGTTAGTAAAACAACAATGTTTCTTTTCCTTCTTCGCTGTATTGTCGACGTGGAAACTCAAAGACACTTGAACCTTGTTATAGACAGTTAAGGTCAACAGGGTAGTCCCCCAAGGTGATATCAAATCTCGCTTTTATGATTATTATGAACCAGCGCAGAGTAATAAAACACCGTGCAAGATGGTTTGGCGAGGAGGATTGATGGGTCCCTGGAAGTCTAATCCTTATCTCAGATGATGTGACACTTGGCGATGAGGTAGGTCGAGGCGAGAGAGGCGTCTATCTGCGCGGCTGACAGGAAAGAATTCGTACCTACTGTTCCATTTTGGCCTTCCCTCAGTTGAACATATCAGTTTGGTGTTTTGGAAGTGTAAAAGGCGAAAGTCCAAACCAATAGACAAGCAAGTTCCTTGCGACGGTCGATTTTTGATGTGCCGCAATATCATCGGCGTTCGGTACTTGATGATAGCGGTGACAAATGGCAATATATTTTTGGTTTATGGTTTTGAGTTGTGCTGTGGCTCCAAACTATCTTCCATGACGCTTGAATCCTCCCACGACTCATCATACTCTCCAAATTTCTCACAAGATATACCAAACCCTGATACATCGTACACTCTACAACACAACAGTCCTTTGGGGACAACATCATTGATCAGAACCCCAAGCAGCCTAAGAATTACCACCCTGACATCAATTCAAGAACCATCAATCCACTACCCTTCATCAAAATGACAACCCTCCGCCCTTTTTCCGCTCTGGATGTCCTGAAATTTAATCCTACAAACCTCGACCCCTTGACTGAAACCTACGATCTCAGTTTCTATTTCTCCTATCTAGCACGATGGCCACATCTCTTTACCGTCGCGCTCTCCCCCTCTTCTGCTATCACCGGCTACATAATGGGCAAAACAGAATCATCTCCACAGTCCATGCTTCTCTCACAGTCTCCGCATTACCTGCCATGGCACGCCCATATTACTGCTCTCACCGTTTCTCCCTCCGCGCGACGATTGGGGCTTGCGAGGACTTTGTCTCAAGTCTTGGAGAAAGGAGGAGAAGAATATGATGCTTGGTTTGTGGATTTGTTTGTGAGGAAAAGTAATATGATCGCGCAGGAACTTTATAAAGGATTGGGATATAGTGTTTTCAGGACGGTTAAAGGATACTACAATGAGTTTGTGGGGGGAGAAGAGGTGGACGAGGGAGAGGGGGAGGATGCGTATGATATGCGAAAACCATTGAGGAGGGATAAGAATCTTAAACATGTTAGAGAAAATGGGGAGAGTTTTGAGGTTATGCCAGAGGATGTCTGGTGATGAGTTAAATGTGAATAGGGTTCCAATTTTGATTCGAGGATGATATGTGTGGAGTTTGAGGATGGCGGTTGAGATTAATATCTCCCGCGAGAGACCACGCCGTATTGCTGGCTGGGGAGGATTGAATATTTACCTTGGGAGATTTTAAGGCATACGAGAGTTATGGCAATGAACATCTGGGGATGCGGATGGGTGACATCTATATGGGAGATAGAGCTTATTCAATTATAAGGTCGCCTTTTCTTTTCCGCCCACCATTTCGCGACATGTTCAAACATCCACGAAAATGAATTGAGTTATCTTCAGCTTTCTAGCTTGACGTCAAACCTAGGTTTCTGTCCGAAGAAAGATCTCGATCACTGATTGATGAACTTTCTTGAATGGCAGATGATCATGAAACAAAAATCTAAGGACAGAGCGAAGGTATGCATGACCGATGCAATTTGATGACTTGCTTTCCTTAAAGATATATGGGATATGAGATGAAGTTTCGTACAAGATACGTTATACCACCCGTTACCTATAAACTAGCTCATCCAATCCACATGTCTTTTCATGCAGGTTTCTCTTATATACTTCCACAGTCTGCCATCCACCGCTTTTATCCTCTTCCGTTTTCCTTACCATACCCCATCCTTCTATTTCCCACCCCCACTACTCCCACCACCCACCTCCGGCACTCTACTCCCTACGCTCTCCCCCGGCAAACTAACCTGCTCCTCAAACGCTCCTCCCAACTTCGCAAAATTATACAATCCATGCACGATCGCCTCTTCATGTTCAACTTTTCCCATACTATCTAGCGTTCCCTCAGTGGGAAATTTCTGGCCTACTTCTCCGAGGACTCTTGTACTTTCGGTGTGTGCTGCGCTATTATGGATAGAACCGATCGTGCGAGAAATAGTAGGTAGCGGGGAGGGGAGAGACGGGAGGGCGAGTATGTTGGATACTGAGGATTTGTGTTAGGGGCATAGGAGAGGAAAACAAGGAGATGGGGAAGAGAAAACAAACTTTTAGGTTCAATCTCAATTTGAAATTCCACCTCTCCGAAAATCTCCTCTAAATCCCCATCTAACCTCTGAACTTCCAATCTCGGCGTTCTTTTCTCCCCAGCTAGATCTTCATATTTATACTCCATGCATTTTCCATCTCCATCCCCATCTTTCTTTTCTCTCCCACTCATACTCTTCAGTTTCTCAGAAATACGACGCTCAAGTGTTTCAAACTTGGAAGAATGAAAGGTATGAACAGACGGATATTGTTTCTCACTTGGCCTCTCAAGCAAAAACACAAACGTAAATTCACGCGGAAGTCCCGATTCCTGCTGGGCATTTTCCTCGAGCGAAAAATGGAGCAGCGTATCCGGATACCGAGTAGAATGGTGAAAAGTGCTGCGTGTGGAACCTTGTCTTTACACACATGTATACATAATCAACGACTCAACTACAAAAAAAAAAGAAAGAAAACCCAGCAAAAGCGGAAAGAAAGGAAAACGTACATCTTCATCATCGTCCCCACGACTTTACTTTTCTCCTCCCCAATACTCGGCTTCACGCATACATTTGCTGGTCCCTGTGTTACCCCCAGCGAAGCCCCCAGCTGAAAATTCCACTTCAAACTCTCGGTGCTTATTTTCCCATATGCTTGGTGCGGCGCATATTTTAGAAATCTCATATTTCCTCGCTTGTCACGGACTTGGATATCGATCACTGCGCTTTCAAAACGGTGCGTGGGGGTAGAGGGATGGAATATGAAGCTGAGAGCGATGAATGTTACGTGTAAGGTATGTTTGGTGTGGAGATTGACATCGGAATAGATACCGTGTTGGAGGCGTTGGAGATGCACTGAGATGAATGTGTGGCCCGGGAAAGATGATTCGAAGAGCAGGTGAGTGTTGATTTGGTATTTTTCATCGGGACCGTTTTTGTTGGATTTGGTGGTGGTGGTGGTCGGAATGGTGGATGAAAGGGATGTGGAGGGGATGGGTGAGCTAGCTGTATTGATAATGGTTGATTCGGAAGAGTTTGAGCTTGAGTCCCTGGATTTTTGGAGCAGAGAAGCTGTTATGTTGGTCTTTTTGTTCTTGGAAGTGGTGGCATTCTTGAGAGTATTCTCAGAATTCGCATTTCGAGAAAGCTGCAAGTCCTGGGACCTTTGGACTTCTTGGGCTACTTCATCTCGGTTTGGTTCTTCGAGAGGGGTTGTTTTTATGGACAACTTCATCTCTGACATTGTCTTCAAACTTGGCACCTCAGACATGCGCCGACTAATTGCTTTACAGTGCTTTCTCATATAGGAAGTCATTTTTGAGAATGGCTATCGGGTAAAAATTGAGAGTGAAGCTGACTGATGTATAGAAGAAGGATATATAAAGTAAACAAAACTGCGTGGGAAAGTACTCTGTGACTTTCGCCCATCTGTGAAAGTTTGAAATGCTTAAAAAAACATAAAAGGCTATCGGTGGTATTCTAGATGGAGACATCACCGAGCTTGTGTGACGGAATTCTTAAAGTATAAATTGTAGCTAGAGTCTAAAGCTGGCATATTCGGACCTTCCATCCAAGAAGCTTTTGTGAGAGTGAATTGACAAACTAATGGTGGTTGGAGAAATATTGCAATGCAATCAAGAAGTATAGAAGGAGAAATAGATTGCTAGCCAAGAGGTCTTCCATGAAATACATGGTCACTAAACATATCTAATTCTTTTCAACCCCCCAATCGATAGACAATCAAATTTTTGGATCTAATTGCATAGCGACTACTATCACTTCCGGAAACATTTCTGTTCTTCCAGTTTCTCTGAAACCATTTTTCGTATATAGCAGAGTTCCAGCACGAGAAGCTTCGAGTACAAGGGGAACTTGTTCTTTTTGAGCCAAATCAATTCCATATCTGAGCATCATTCCACCAATACCACGACGATGAAATTTAGGATGCACTGCTAATGCAGCTAACTCCAAATACTCTGGAATCGATCCAAAATGATCAATCGATAGATTTCTCATGTAATGGATTTTATCCCAAGGCCGATCGCGATCAAGGAAGTATTCAGAATACCACATTTCTGCTCCTATCAACGTTCTTTCCAATTCTGTTTTTATGATTAGTGGATTGACCAAATAGAAAGTAGGAGAGATCATACTCGAAAATAAAGTATCAGTTTGCCACTTCTTCGCCGCTTCGCTCTTTCCCACTCTCGTCCAAAAAGCGTAGCCAAGCAACTCAGGGGTACCAGACCAGAATTCATCATCCTCATCGCTCATCGAGACATAACAATGCGTGCCGGCTTCAACAAGACGTTTTCGTATGCGTAGATTGATACTTCGACGGAGGGAACCATTTGCGACAGCTTCGGGAGGAAAAAGTATGGTTTGTAAACTGTCATCACGAAATGCTTCAGTTCCGAGATCAGCCAGAGCGGGCAAGTCATCCCTCTTCAATAGTCTGAGATGCATGATTGTCTACTGGGAGTAAAACTTTGCGCGGCGATGGGAATGAGTTGTTGGAAAGAAGTTTGGCGAGAGTGGTCAATATCATACATTATCTTCGTACTTATAGCAAAGCGGCACAGCTACCCGTTGGACTGTTCGTTATCTATTACCAATCCATGCAAGTAATAAGTGACGCGTATTAACATCAGATTGAGGTCTTCGTCGGCCTGTATGAATTCTTACATGTCCAGTTGCCTCGTCGTCTAATTGTTGCTGACTGCAGTGACTAAGCCAAAAGATGACACACGCCGACGCAAAAAGCGGGAGCAGATTGCCATCTTCTTTGGTTCGTACTCCGTGAGGCATTGGATAAGTGACGACGAACTCCGAACTCCGAAAGTTCGTTCGAAGGCCGCTGAGAAAGCGGTGTCGATGCTCATACATCTGGGTATAGGTGTATAAATAACGACGGCCCTCATTTGAGAAGTTAAGGTTATAAACAAGTCAACCTCACAGCCTACTGCAGGCCACTTGTGTATAGAAGCACTGAAAGCTGCTCGTCTTTCTTGAGCATTTTCGAATCAAGTGTTCGATGTTAACAATAAGAAAGGTACTATGATGAAAGCCGTCGAAATTTCCAGCAAGGAATTGTAACAAGTTGAAGTTGTTGGTTGAAGTGGCACACAACTTTTAATGTGGTCATGATAAAATCGACGGACACTTCTCCGTGCACAGACCGACAGCATTATTTTGACCGTGACACAATGAAACCTCTTTGGTCGAAAATAATCTCAAATCTGTTCCTCTCTCTTTCCTCTTCCTCTTCCTCTTCCTCTCCCCCTCCCAATAATCATTTTCATCCCCAACATAGGAGGTATCTTTATTCGCCGCTTCAGTCCAGCTACTCAGAAATCCTCTTGATATAGTAACGTGTCAATATTTCTGCGAGTATTTTGGGTACAAGGAAAAGAATCTATCGATGTGTCTGCGGGTTATGACTTTCAAGTACAACGTCTTTCGAATATTGCTTCAACTGTAGCCCGCATCTGCATCTGGCATGTAACATCGCGTTGCCGGGTAGGATGCTTCCCCTCCCTCACGGTTCCAGCCACGGCAGATTCATCCTTGTTGGATTTGGGTGGTTTGTACTTCCAACTGCTCCATCAAAAAGGAATCTCAACGTGATTTGAATCTGATCGTGATAGTCCGAGTTGCTGGGAAAGAGCACAAGAACGTGTTTGGCTGACAAGGGTTGATAGGCTAAGTCTACCTTCATGACGCCTTTCAAGTTCAGAGGCGCCGAAATCTCAGGATAAAAAAACACAAGATCAGAGAAAAACTAAAAGGAATTGGTCCTCGATCACAGAGGGGTACGCCACCTCGATCGTATCTTGCCACCGTCCTTCAATTGAACAATCGAAAAAATATCATCTATGAGAGATCAAGTGAGCTCTCAATTCAGGGACCGCCACACATTCCAAACAAACGAAAACTTCAATGCTAGAAGTTTGATCACGATCCAAACAACTTCAGCCTTTATTTTCGTGGACGCGTCATGGTGCACAAATAAATGCACAATACCCGCATAAGAATCTTTACACTTGACAGTCAGGACCAATCTATAGGAACCTCAAAGCGAATGAACAATCTTGGGATACGGAGTTGATGGTACTCCAGTCGTAATGCGCGGTTATACAACAGCATCAAAATGAGACCCCGCGTGTGGAGAAGATTTCATGCATGGTTCAACGAAGTTATACGGATATTTTTGCAGCTTACGACTTAGGGAATAAATTCAGCCTCTTCAGGCGAAGTAGTCATTTCTCTATTTGAAGAGTATAATGTAAAAATCCTTTCAATTGGTATTGCTTACCCCTCAATTGGAGATGTACTTGTCATTTCATATTGAACTCGCATTTTGCTGTGTTCACGGTAGCATACATATGAAAGGACGAAATTTACCAATTTCCACTATTTTTCATGTCAGCAGCACAAAGATACGCAAAAGCTTGCTTCATTTCAATAGTTCCAAGTGGAAAACTTGAGGTACCTAGGGAGGTTTAGATACCATAACGTTACATGCACGACAAGGTTTTCATCTCAAGTCGGACATCTGATGTTAGCGTTCCTGACTATATTGCATCTAGTAACCTTAAAAAGGGATGAAAGGGGACAAGGTCTATTGATTCGGAAAGATAATGTTACTTTCATGTTTTGGTTGATATCAGGGCTCACAAGAAAGGAGCAATCACACCCTCAAGGCTTTTTTATTTCTATTTCAAGCAGACATGAACCGTTAGTCTGACTGAACACATTATGATGATAGATAATTCCTCCGATGAGTCAAGAATCAGTAATATGCTCAGCATGTTTTAAAAGTGATTTCGGGGGAAAAAACTTTATCACGCCTCTGCGCCTCAAAGCTGTCAAAATCTTCCACTCGTGATAATCCACGATAATTTCACCGAGATAGATATACATAATGTAGCTTGGAAATGTATCTGCAATCTTTTCGGCTTGCTGAAAAGCCGAGCAAGTGTAAATTCGTCGGAATTCGATAGTCAGCTATTGTCTTCTTGCCTAGACCTCTTCGTTTTCATACTATCTATAGCTCACAACATGAAAGATTGTACAGTTACCATGCATGCGCCACGCGATTTTATCTACAAATAATGTTGTGTTTAATACTAGGAATGACTACATGGATAATTTTGCGTAGTTATTTTGGTCGCTGGCACAAATGAACACCATGTTTGTCTCTGTGAAGACTGTACCTTCATTACCATCGTTTCTAAGTGCGAAAAAGGTATATATTGTCTCAGCCCATCCCCAAAGTCTATTCTTCTTCATTTCAAAAGTGGTTCCAGCAATCCCAATTTTCTTTTGACACATATTGCTCGCCAGTATTTTGATTTTGCTAGCCTCATCGTCATCCGAGATGTTGAGCTTCACCTCGCTCTCGATTGCAACGGCAATAGCGACACTCCTTCTAGGCACTAATGCTGGTCCTTTACTAGCCGAAAGATGGGCACCAGAACTTCCTACATGTACAAATACCACGGACTTTGTTTACGCAGGTTGTTTCATAGATCCAAGCTCCCCAAGTGCTTTATTATTCAGGACCGATCTCAATAGTCAAAACATGACCGTTGAAATTTGTATTGATTTCTGTAAAGGTAAAGTCTTGAAATTCAACTTCTATCGAATGATAACTAATCTAATGTAGGTAATGGATACAAATATGCTGGATTGGAATAGTAAGTACAGGCGTAATACTTCGAAACCTACCAATGGCAGATGGCTATCTTTTGCTACTTGAAGACCCCGAACGATGACTGACCTATTCACAGCTATGGTCAATGCTTTTGCGGTGCCTCTGTTGGTGGCCCACAAACATCAGAATCAAATTGTTCTTTTCCATGTACTGGAAATAACACTGAATCGTGCGGTGGAAATGATATTATCTCTGTTTACCAAGATACCACATTCCCAACCGTCGATAATACCACCATTTCTGATTACACACCAATGGGATGTTATTCTGATCTTGGGCCTAATGGTCGCACTCTTGCATGGAGACAAGATCAAATCCCCGACGCCAAGTTAACAATCGAAGCTTGTCTTCATGCATGCAAAGAAGGAGGTTATGCTTTTGCTGGAGTTGAATATTCAAAAGAATGTTATTGTGGTGTTGTACTTGGTAATGGAACCGCAAAAGTCGATGAGTCAAATTGTCAAATGACTTGTAATGGTAATACCACCGAGTTATGCGGCGGTGCAGCAAATTTATATCTCTACGTTGCGGAGGATTTGTTGTCAGAAAGCCCTTGCAATGGTAATCCAGGTGGCCCAGCATCATCTTCGACCGGTTCATCTTCTCCATCTACTTCGACTTCTGCTTCTGCTCCAGTATCCTCATCGACTGGAACAACCATTAGTTCAACTTTGAGTTCATCCAGCTCGAGTTATCCTTCTTCTTCATCGAGTAGTACTAGCTCATCTGCAGCAGCTTCCACAACATATTATTCTCCACCGCCATATACGCCTCCACCATATACACCTCCACCTTACACGCCGCCTCCTTATTCTTCCACTCCGGCATCTTCGTCTACCTATTCATTGGCTCCAGGCTCTCCCTCTTCCTCGCCGGCTTCATCTGCACCAGCATCCTCATCAGTAAGTCTAACATACACGATAATATCTTTTTGAAATATTATATCACATGACCACATTAACTCTTAATTCATTCCTGCTGTTATTCTCACACATGAAATTCCTGGTAAATAGATACTGACTTCTGAAATTTGTAGTCATCGGTTTCATCAGCCGCTCCATCATCTTCGTCGACGTCGGTTTCTTCGCCTTCTTCTTCATCAACTCCCTCGAATTCCGCTTCGTCGTCGTATTCATCTGCCTCAGCTTCTTCCTATTCTTCTCCAGCCTCTTCTTCCTCCCCGGCATCATCTGCTTCTTCCTCGTCGGCTTCTTCTTCGTTGCCAGCCTCCTCATCGGTAAGAATAATCAGTTTGATACTTTAAATTCTCTAATATCAGATATCCCATACTTCTCTTTAAAGTTCAGTCTATAAAGTCCCTTTGTTTCCTATAAAGCTCTGAATTATCATTTTTTCTGCGATTTCTTGGTAAATAGAACGGTACTGACTCTGAAACATCCAGTCTTCCGTTTTATCAGCTGCTCCATCCTCGTCTTCCGTACCTGTTTCTCTGCCATATTACTCATCGCAACCAACGACATACTCATCGGCTCCCGCATCTTCTTCCTCGATTTTACCTCCTTCATCTACTCCGCTATTATCATCGGTAAGTTCAATCTGAATTTAAATTTCGCACTTTTTCACATCTGGCTATCTTTTTAAAATGAAGAAGCAGTCTCATGTTCATGTTTAGAGTTCTTTCCGTTATCTAATACTGCTTTGAATACTCATTTTACAATGAAATGGTTTCTTTGAGATGCATGCACTGAATATTCTGTGTTATAGTCATCAATCCCTTCTACTCCTCCATCATCATCACCTTCCTCGACAGCAGGACCAACGTCTGCGATATTCTCTTCCTCTACGATTTCCTCCACTATTTCTTCGTTTTCTTCGCCTTCCAATATTCCTCAATCTTCGACAACGACATATTCTTCATCCTCGGTATCTTCAGCTGCTTCAACATCCTCGACAACTCCGATTTCACCCTCGAGCTCCATATCATCCACGCAACCATCCACTAGTGCCTCTCCGACTACACCAAAAACTAGCGCTACAATTTGCACTACCACTATTGTCACAACTCCAACTTCAACCTGCGAATATAAAGTTGGAAACTGGTGTTCTAGTCCCCTCCCTCCCTTCGCCGATCAAAGTTCTTGTTTGGCTGCTGCAAATACTTGTGCTGTACAATTGACTTCCTGTCTTTTGTCCGCTGGATTCTCTGGATCTCTCCAGTGTTTACAATTTTCTACTTGGTGTCAGGAAGTTGAATCTTATTGTGGAAGCTATTGTCCTGGATCTTCTTGTTCTAATAACGGATGTAAATCCAAGCATCCTCCCGCAGGCTATACACCCCCGGTGATCAGTGTGAAAACAAGTATCTACACCTGTCCCACCACTATTCAAACCTCAACATCCAAACCTACATCTACCACTTCAATCACTCCTCTTCCCACATGCAACAATATCTGTGCTCAACCTAATAATCCATCCCAAGGATACAGTTCCTATTCTCCTGTCGGATCAATCCCAATTCCATGCTATACATGCAACAATCTACAACCAGATTATAACTCAGGACATCCATTCAAGCTTTATACGGCCAAAACTTCAGAAAATAGTCCGAGTTACCAAAGACCGGATTGTGGACAAGGATGTCAAGATGCTTGCGACGCGCAATACGAAAGTTGTGTGGGTACTTATGCTCAGGGTTGTGGATATGGAGGTGGTGAGGGGGGCGATACGTATGCAAGTGCCTTGGTGAAATGTGTGCAACAAAAGGCGGATTGTTATATTGTTAATGAGGGGGTAGGAGGTGAGGGAAGATGTGGGAGTTATGGGGTGGGGTATTAGATTAAGAGGGGATATGGTCATGGAGAGAAGGGGTTTTGTAGTAGTCATTGGACTTTCCATTTTTGATCGATGCGAAAATGAGGTGATATTTGATGGAGGTTCTTTTCTGTCTTTCGGTGAGAAGATGAGTGAGAGAGTTGTATTTTAGCCAGCTTCTTCTAACATTCATCGCGCAAGAGTTGAAATCTTTACATTCTATATAGATATTTATTATTATTATTATCATTCCCACTCATCTCCCAATACTATTTTGACATCAATCACATATTCCTTCTTCTCCTTGTATCATTCAATACTAGACATGTGTTAGACAAATACTAATATTTTTCAGTTCTTATGTTTCCCATACAAATGCGACTAGAAGGCTAACATGCTTCGGTCTAGATTTAGGTTCTATATACTTATAATAGTCGAATTGCTCCGTCTAATAAGCATCAAAGTATGTTCACGAAGCTCTGCTCGGGAGACTAAGATCTAAATGTGGCTGGTGACTGTGGCTCATCGGGGTGTTGCGGAAAAGCAACCTCGGAAGAGTGAAACAAGATTCTTATCCCCCCGATACTCTAACCGTTCGAGGGTCGTATGGATTTTCCAAATATCTTTTGGAATTCGTCTCTGAACTGAATTATACAGTCTCAGTACAATTCATTGTTACTCTTACATCTGATAAAAAAAGTTTCGTTGAATTATATCAATGGGGTTCATATCCGCAAGCATATCGGATGTTACCCCTTCATCGTCGGAACTTCGCTATGGAAACATCTCGGGCCGCAACCATTCTTAACACTGATCGAAATCTATGATTCGCAGGTAAATAAATCTGGAGAACCATGAATACATCGCACGATTCAAGACCACGGAGAACTCTAGGTAATACCATTGGTAATGTTTAGTCAGGTACACGGAATAAGAGCGGGGCATACCGCGGAACTGAATTGCCCCTCTATCCTTAGACGAAGTATATATAACATCAATCGACTTGCAATACTGAACGAGATATCATTCCGGTTTTTGATTTTGGGAATCTCGTATATCATACAGGTTTTCAAAAAAGCTTTATATCACCATGGAGGGTTCTATCAAGAACACATCAGCTGATCATCCTGGATCAACACCATATTCCGTAATCAATGGTTCTCAAGAAGCTACTCGAACTCTACAACAATTGGTCAGCAGTGAACTTCCCTCGGAAGTATTAAAACATCTAGAAAAAGTCACTTATACAACTGCAACCGATGGAACTCAGATATATTTCCCATGTCCTTTCAAAGAAACCGAAGCTACAGTTGCATTAAAATCGGTCGAGGCAAGCGTTGTAGCTGCTATTGCGGATCTTCGTTATGGAGAACAGAAAAGAAAAATCGAAATCAATCTTGAGCAAACTGCTACTTTCTTATTCTCCACCTATATTGCTACAATCGCTGGAATGAATAAACAACATCCTGATGTTAAATCGAAACTAAAAGGTATTTTCCTTAAATATGGTTTAGGAATAATTATTGACACATTTTGTAGACACGGATTTGCTCAAAGCACAAGCTATTTTGTACCGCAGACTTTCAGCAAACCTGTATGAGACTAAGAATCCAGGAGAATACTTCCATATCCATGGATCATTGGAAGCTGGAAAAACATTGAACATGATTGGATTGGAAGCATATCGACCAGATCTAACAGAGTATCGGGAATGTATTAATGTTATTGAGAAGCACGTCAAACAATACACAGCTGCAGAATTGGAGGTCATGAATGCTAAGATAAATCAAGCTGGTGTAACAGCATTGAAATGGGAAGATTTTAAAAAGACGAGCCATGTAAGAATATTCATCCTACTCTGTTATATTTTACTAATCCATCATTCAGGGCCAAACACTTCTCAACTTACCTCCATGGCAACTCGATAGACTTCAAGATGATTCCCCACCAACTCCATTCCCAAAAGTGGCTCCCGCAACACCAAATTCCAAGCCCCAGGTGTTATCCGGAATTCGAGTTTTAGAATTGTGTCGTATCATTGCAGGTCCTGCTATGGGCCGAACACTCGCTGAGTATGGCGCCCAAGTCATTAAAGTTACATCTCCAAATTTATCTGATGTTCCCTTTTTCCAAGTCGATGGAAATACGGGTAAACATACCGCAGATATCGATCTTAAAACGCCAGCTGGTCGTGCCACGTTTGAGGAACTACTTAAATCTGCCGATGTTATTCTCGATGGATATAGACCTGGAGCTTTAGAACGACTAGGCTATGGCCCAGAAAATATTGTAAAATTGATTTCTGGAAGGGGTAAAGGAATTGTATATGTTTCCGAAGATTGTTTTGGTTATCAAGGAGAATGGGCTGGTAGACCTGGATGGCAACAAATCGCAGATTGTGTAACTGGAGTAGCCTGGGCTCAAGGAGAGTTCATGGGTCTTAATGAACCCGTTGTTCCTCCCTTTCCCATGTCTGATTATGGAACTGGATGTATGGGTGCCATTGCTGCCTTGGTGGGATTATTCCGAAGAGCTAAGGAAGGAGGAAGTTGGAGAGGAACAACTAGTCTTTGTCAATATGATGTGTTCCTATTGGGATTGGGACTATATGGGGATGATGTTAAAGAAAAGGTTAGAAAAGATCATGATGATCATTTCTTTGATCTAAGACATGCGGATAGTGTTGATGAAGTTGGTGGGAGAGCATTAAAAAGTATGAAGAGAGCACACCCAGAATTATTCGACGAGAAAAATATGCAAAAGACATTCAGCAAAGGATTCGGCGAGGAAATCAAATGGTGCAGAAGTCCCGTCTCGATTGAAGGATTACGAGTAGGATTCGAAAGAGCTAGCCGTCCAAACGGTTATGATAGACCAACGTGGGAGGATTGGGAAATCGAGAAAAAAGTGGTGGAAGGATAAATTCTCCACTTTGTATAGGGTATCATATATCAAATTTGTATTCAAGAAGCGAATACGATGTTTACTCAGACTAGTGACTTCGCTTGTTGTCATGTGTAACCATCGCCAACGCATTTATATTGCATTGGAAATTTGGAGTCTCGCAAGCGCGTGCACTCTTTTTGCCTAATTACATCCCGGAAGCGCGGGATGAGATGGCGTATTGCCTATAATATTGAAACTCGATATTTGTACGCTTTATCCAATGGTAGAAAGGGAAATCAATACATGAATCATTCTATAGTAGGAATATTACGAAGAAGTCCCCGTGATGTGGAGAGGATAATTTAATATGTATTAATAGAGAGATTTCTTCGCGTGGCACATACTTATTGAAGTTTGACGGATGCTTGGCGGGCTGAAATATACAGCATTTTGGGCGGGATTGGTGGAAGAGGAGGTTTTGTTGCAAATCGATATCTGAATCTTTGGAGACGAGAAGAAATGGCTTGCAGTAGTTACAGGGCGGATTTTTTTAAGTGGAGAGAGTGGTTAGGGCCGGGGAGTTTGGCCGGGGAGTTTATTGGTGTGGAAATGTGTGGAGTGGAGTTTCGTAGGGTGGGTGGGTCGATTGGGATGGTCTTGGAGAGATGGCTTTTCGGGGAGGTAAATGGGGTTGGGACGAGATTGTAAGGAGAATGGGGAGTAGCTTGTGAATGGTGAGATGAGTCTTGTGGGTGGTATGATGCGGCTTGGGCTGGGCTTGCGCTTGGACTTGGACTTGGTGGTTGATGACGGGTGGATGGGTGGATTCACGGTACTTGGAGTTACGAGTGGTACTTGCTGACTTTGTGAAGTATATCGTGGCCTTCAGGCATTATCCTTGATGTTGAGCTACGGGAACTAATGGTAATGCTGCTTCCCGCTGATATATGTATGAAAAAGTACCTACTGGCTGGAATCAGCGAATAGGGATCCGAGTGGATGATCAGGTAAAGATGATGTGTAATGAACATCACTTTTCTCGATACCTATGTCCAAACTGACTTTTCTTCAGGATGATTGGAAGATCATGGGGTGAGAATGTAAGCCTTCTGGTGAGGCAGCCAGTAAATGACAAGCTGGGCTTGGATACTTGAAAGAAAGGAAGATGAGTCGATGGACGTCCCGTGTTCTTATGTGTTGGATGTGATGTTACCGCACACGGCATGGCTTAGTGAGATATGGGGCTTGATTTGTCGTTGAAATGACTTCTTCGAGCTCTGGGGCTGGTATGTGAAGTTGGGAGGCGTTGGGATGTGATAGGTGATTGGTTAATTTGAGGGAAGATGAAGGGTGAATATGCAATTTTTTGAATATCTGGATGACGGTTGACCTTGCCATTTAGTACTGCGACCATGAAGCTGTGGTAGAGTCATGTGGGTATGTCGTGATGAGGGTTGTAAACCTCTAGTGTGCAAGATGAAAATGGATTGATCCTGATGGGAGACTGAAGTTTGGGAATATTCGGGTACTTCGCATTTTATTATATAATGATTGATTTATTTTCTTCTTTCTCTTCTGTTGATGGGGCTTTGTTCAATTGGAAGGGAGATGCTTTTATGTTAATTTCCGCTTGTACCTGTACCGGAAAGTTCTTGATACTTTGTCAACGTCGGATTATTCAAAGACTTGCAGTTTGTTCTTTGATATTGCAACCAGTTTCAAATGCAAAGTTCCAGATGAAATGGCGTAGTTGAATGTTGTGGGCATGGTACTGCACCAATCTGTGTAGATTTTCCAGAAGTAAAAGGACGGTATGTACGCTATTTCTGACACTTGGCACTTGTTGGATGCTCTGATGCAAGCAATATTTTGCGAGGTAATGACAACATGAGTCTTCCATTAGCACCAGTATTGTAATCAGGGTTTTAATAATAAAGTTCTGACTGTCATTCCTGCCACATTTACACTCCGATACAGGATGTTTTGCGGCACCAGGTTTGAGAAATGGCGACCTCTTTTCCACAACGAATACTATTGACGATTCATACACAATTTCAAATATTTGTCAGAATTCCCCGCAAGTCTTAATAAGTTCTGAGCATATCGAATTTAAAAAGAACAATTGCGATCTATGTGCACACTTCATGGAGATAGGATCCCCTTTATTCACTGACCTTTCATTTTAGCTGAATTCGGCCAGATTACCCCTCTTCTAGAGGTTGTAATCTTCTACAGGGCTTTAACGGCTAATCTTGAAGCAGGAAAAAAAAAATTCAAATAATTAAATTGGTTGGTGTTTGGAGCACTGTCAAGCTTGTGACGTGGCTAATCCACTCAAAGAAGTGAATGGCTGAATGGGTTATAGAGACTTGGAAACGTTAGGAAATTGTTTCACACTGATATCTGAATTTCTAAGCAACTTGCCAACTTCACTTTTTCCGACTTCTGATCAGAGATTATAGACACCAAAAAGCTCAGATGTCGTCCTATTAAGCGGAGATTCTTGTCTTGAGATATCATCTCGGAATATTCTGTCCATACTATTTAGAGCGATAACATAAAGCTAGCTCAAACGACACGAGAAATTCGTATTTGACAATAGTTTTCGGTCCATGTTATAGAAATCACTTTCCCCACTACGAACAAGCCTGGCTCAGCGAAGAGTCAGAACTTTTTTATCAGACTGATGGAGTATTCTAGTCCTAAATGGTCGTAATAGTAGCTTTTTTCATCATTTGAAGAGTGAATTTTCTCTACGTATCCGTTTCTTCTTATATGTTTCCGTGGTCCTCGAATCGTAAAATGAGTCGTTTCGATGAAACCGGGTAAAATATTAATGAATATAATCTTACCATATGTTGCGGACTTCATGTGAATGTGTAAATGAGCGTCACTTATTTCCTTTTAGGTAGAGCTGTGGGCCACAGTGTTGTTCAGTTTGCTGGGTTTCTGATGATATAAATGTTCAAATACACCCAATTATTCAAACTACACACATCAAATTGGAAAAGAACATTCGACTTAAGGTCCTTTCGGCTTTCATCAGACTTCTGAATATTCCTCTTTCACATGTTGATTATCATTCGTCTCATTCAACACGCGAAACCTAGCTAAGGTGATTCTTCCAAAGTGTTCTAGGTAGTTTTTGTCGTTAAACTTCCCATTTAATCGTCACTAAATGTTCAAAGTTTTGTTGATGTCTCCGAAACCTCAAATATTGTTGTTTCCCGTTGTTTCCCTTCGACCTTCCTCCTCAATGATTTCATCACCAGTATTGTGAGATTTTAGGCGATTTTTTATCTTGAATTGCGTCGGAGATAGTTAGATTCCCTCAATTTGAACCAGGAGAATTTGCCCGATGTATCGATTTATCATCATTACTTCATGTAAATTTTCTACAGCCTAAACAAGTGAATTCGTGACCGTTTCTTGCAATGGTTGCTTGAAGGAAACACATCGTCTTCCTAAGTTATACGGGCTTCTTGATTGAAAGAAGGGAGAGGATATTCCAATTATCTTCCAGTTTGACTGAAATGGTAGCAAACCTAGTATTTAACACGCAAAAAGTCTTAGAAGTTTTCCATAGTGGAAGCTCAGATTTAGCAGATATTGACATTATCCTTCAGCGACGGCTAAGCGTCTAAATTTTCATGTTTATTCTTTCACAAATTGATATCCCATGCTCGATTCTGCAAGATTTCATGGCTTCTTGTGCTATTGCCGTCTATCATTTGTTCCCCTGTTTATCATATCAATTCTTGATTTCATATTTTTCGCTTCCACATGTACTCCAAATCAAATGTTACAACCATTAACTGAAACATAAAGTCATGTATCTTTTCACAACATCCAGTCAAATGTATTTACACCGATCCGCCGCAGAACTGATGAATCTGCTGCAATGCATACCTCTCATATCCCCCTTCGGAACAATCTATCCAAACCGTCCAGTGCGATGCTATAACATTTCCCTTTCTCCCCTGATCCCAAGACCCTGGTTCCAAAAAGATCTCGGTTCTTGCGCTTGCAGAAGCGCCTCGCCTCTCGAGTATCGAGTCTTGAGTTAAGAAATTAAAATGTTAATGAAGCTTCTAATTCATTAATAGAAATTTCTAGTGGTCCTTTTAGCGAGGCTGAATCTAGGAAATAACATTGTATATTTCTCCATCTGCCCCTCAAATTAAGTATCTAGCGCAATGATTATGAAAAGGAAATACTTGGGCGAAGGAAAGCTCACATGGAAGTTGTAAGAGAGTAGCAAAAAGGAAATGAAGTGATAAGACAGTAGTGAACTTCAGAGTAAGTGTTGACCACAAAGGTTCTAAGTTTAGGTG
Organism: Botrytis cinerea B05.10; assembly: GCF_000143535.2. Classification (NCBI taxonomy): domain Eukaryota; kingdom Fungi; phylum Ascomycota; class Leotiomycetes; order Helotiales; family Sclerotiniaceae; genus Botrytis; species Botrytis cinerea. The sequence goes on along the minus strand of NC_037319.1, from coordinate 387,699 downwards.
CTGAAGCTTAACGGACCTTTCATCTGCTCATACGTCAATCTATAAATAACTAAAAATCCTATTTTCAATCTTCAAAAAACGAGTTAAATGAGAAAATAGCAACTTGGATGTGGAAACCTGTCTCCTAGCTGTCTCCGAGGCTTGATAATCTGTCTCTCCTAATTCTCCACTCCCCTTGTCTTTTTAATCGAAATTCAAAAATTACGCAATCCTCTTATTTCCATAGCCTCAAAGAGTTTTTGCTTATCCTCGAGTCACATCGTGTCCATTTTCTCACATCCATAGTTCGTTGCCGTTGTCAAAACTGGAGAATCTTGCAATTATACACCCAAAAACAAAGTTTAGCGAGAGCGGAATTAGCGAGTATGAAATTAGCGAGCGTGACATTGAGGAGGGGTATGTGAAGATAGGATTGATTGGATTTACTTTACTTTCTTATCTATGATCTTCACTTCCTTCATCATCTATTCAGTATTTTTTGCGTCTTATTTGATATTCACTTACACACCTTACTGCTTTGCTTTGTCAAGATAATTATCTACGTTCCTCAATTCCCAGGTATGTAGACACCACTTCATTCTTCCTGAAAATTTTAAAAAAGATGACTAGAAATTGTCTGGTTATTCAGTCTATGAACTCACATCCCCTTTTACAAGCTTATGCTAATTCCAACTACATATCCATCAACCCCTCTTTCCAGTTCTATTTCATGGAGTGAAGCTCTCGAGCTATCTAATTATATTTCGGAACTTTTCTCCTAATGCCATTTATTTTTTTTGTTATCGGCAAAACACCTATCATCGCCACAGAATTATATCATCAAATCTAAACAATATTGCTTCTGAAGATATCCTCTATCAATTTTTTCTGATAATAGTGTACAAACCACCCGATTCAAATCCTCAACCTTAGAGCAATACTAATACGATATCAAAGATCTCACTCAGAAATTCAAACCACAATATTCAGCTTTACATACAGACCCCACAGTGAGCGGTCTGAAAGCCCAAGTGATAAGCAAAGAGAGAGTGAATAATAATCTCTCTCTTACAACTCCACCTTCCGATCGATGGACAATCTCAAAAGCCCACCACCTTAATTTATTTTTCTCGAGACTCATCTACAAACATTCTTTTCTTCCCCCGAAAGAATCATTAAAGCTTCTACGCGAATATTTCGTCGTTTCTTATGTGCGAATGATATACTTACCCTGCATATCCATTTCTACTTCACAACCCCCCATTATCCCAATTTTCATTACCATTTTCATCTCAACCCCCCCCCCCCCCCCCCCGCTCTCCACAACAAAATAAAAATAAAACGCTCAACATCATTCACCTACGTATCATCACCACACAATGAAATTTACCGCCATTGCATAATTTCCCTTTCCCTTTCCCATCATCAAACCCCCACTGTCAAATCCCCATCATCACACCCGCGAATCCCCAACCTAGAGCTCCATCCGCCAAGGAGAAGTTAACGTCTAATTAGACCTCGATTCCACTCGAGCTCACACTCAAACTCACACTCCAACTCACACGCCAACTAAAAAGCCCAAAGAACCTTCCATCTCCACACCCAGGCATGCCAACAACCAACCCAACACCACCTACACAAATACACCGCACCCAGGGGCCAATGGCCAAGGGCCAGAGCCAGCACCGCCCTCCAATTCATTGACCCGCACTCGAAATGAGAAATTGAGAATTAAACGCATCGATTGACAATGACCTACCTACCTAATCAAAGCCAAGCCAAGCCAAGCCAAGCCAAGCACTCGCCGATATCCATGAATCGCTTCTGTTGACACCGCAATAGATTGAATTATAGAGGTATTACTCTGAATAGGGAATTGTAACTTTAATGATAGAATTTACATGTATTTCTGTAGCGAAGTGGATCTTTATACCCTTGAGGAGGAGGAGGAGGTATCTCTTAGATGTGAATAAATTCTACGACTGCTACTTTCACAACCGCATTTCCACTACTTCTCCCAATCCAACAAACAACCCATCCTCTTTCCTCCACCACCCCTTTCCATTCTCCAACCCCCTGCCCCTCCTATGTCTATCTCCTTCTATACACATTCACATTCACATTCAAAGTACCCCAAAGTCCATATATCCAATAGATAAAAAAATCCACTTCCATACATCTACGGCTCAGATCCAAAACCACATACATTGCTTCGATACATGTAATATATATGAGCCAGCATGTAATTGCACTAAATATACAACCCTCTATCCTCCCTCCCTCCGACCACCTAATTTCCCAGACCATATATGTACCATCATCCATGCATATACCCAATACCGTCTCTCCAAATCCTAACCATAATTAGAATTCTAAACCTTGATTCCATTTCTCATTCATCATAACCTCTATTCCATCCATTACGAACCAAAACCTTTGACTCCAGCCCCTACATCAAATCCACTTTTGGGAACATTCTCGGTCCTGCAAATCCCTTCACCACCACACTCTGAATATCAATATTCCCATTATCCCTCCCATCTGGACTCCACAACTTCAAAAGAATATATTTCCCACTAATTGGTGTACTAAACTTGATAGTACACTTACTCTTATCTCTCTCAATAAAAAATTTCGCATGAGGAACCATAAGTTCCCCTCCTACAGCTGCGACTGCTTCTTGCGTTGCGATTTGAGATGCTTCCGCAGCTTCTGCTAATGTAATGTTACTAGCTGTTTCCCTCCTTTCCAATCGTGGTCTATTCCTTGGGATTGTTGCAGAATATGATGCATCGTAATAGTAATGAGAACCATCATCTGAAAGTCTGTAACCTGCTGGAGGAAATTCATCTTCATCATCACTACTTTCATCCGGGAGACGAAGATCATCTGGAATATCTCTTGATACTCTCATTCTATAAGCTGCTCGGCGATTTCTTCGAGGTTGATCTTCATTATCAGAATAATCACTACTACATTCCATAGTGACTTGATATGGCGATGTAATATTGGTAAAATCGGATGGAATCTGGGCTGTTGGTGGAATATATGGAGTATTTAAATCGCATTCAGGATCTTGAGCACCCAATTGAACAAGACGTCCAGCACGAGCTTGAGCAGTTGTCATACTTCTAGTACCATCATCATTATGACGAATAGACATTATTGAAACTGGTGGCCTTTCTCGAGATGGTGAGGAATATTGAATTTGATATTGCGCAGTACGAGTAAGGAGATCGTTCGATGTTCCGGAAACAAATACCATACCTTCTTGAACTCTGATGATTAATTAGTATGGCGCGGCATTAAGAACAGGTAATAGAATACTAACGGGGCTGTGTATCCTTTATGAGGTGCCTTGATGACTATTTCTGAAAGAGAAAATGTAGTTTCGCCTTGATGTTTCAAGACAATATTACAACGATTACTTTTAGTACAGTAAACGGTATTGTCATCTTTTAGAACATTATCTGAACCATATTCTCCTTCTGGGCAGCTTTGGAAGAGTCCTCCATCGCAACTAACAATCTCCATTTGTAAAGTACCAGGCTCAACTTGACCATATTGACCATATTTGAAACCCTGCCACAATTCTGCTTTATTATCTTGATCCAACTTTCTTCTCTTGGTTCTACGACCAAACTCTCCCTCGTTGACATGATCTGGTGAAGGTAACCTAGAACCTATAGGGGTCGCTAATAAAGTTCGAAGGTTCAAACTTGCGGCTTCTAACTGTCTTACATCCTCGGATAATGAGCTAAAAAGGCCGCCTTCAACTGAAGCACGTTGTGGTTCCATGTATCGATCAGATTGTAAGAGGCGAGGTCTTCGACGACCAAGTAAAGGAGGGATAGGTCTGGTTGAATCTCGTCTTCTTGTCACTTCGGCTCTTCGTGAATTTACATCTCTTTCCCTTTCATTTTCATCATGTTCCTCCCGACTCGATGAATGATTTAATGTTGGGCGTCTTCCTCCTAATCTGTGTTGTCTCTCTGCCCTGCGCTCCGATGATGACATATTTCTTATGTCTTCGGCTTCTGCTCTTCGTGCTTCAGTATACCGACCTATTGCCCTGTAAAGTTCACCCGATGGACTTATTGTATTGTTCGAATTAGGGCCGCGCTCTAGAATTTCTTGCACTAATCTTTCTGCTGTTTCGGTGGGAGAATCTGTAGATGAATGAGTCGGTGGATCGTCAAAGTTCCCCGACTTTAGTCAAATAAATTAGTGGGATAGATCATACGTCGAATATTAAGAATATGAATGTACCATTGAAAAGAGTCGCCTGGACATTGAGAATAGGATTGGATTGGGTTGGATTGGATTGGATTGAATCTTTGTAAGCCGATCGAATGGCGAATGCGGAGAGAGAATGGATGTGAAGGCTCTTGAGTGGATTGGGAAAGGATGTGGGGAGAGATGCTATTCGTATAAGATGTTTCCTTAATAAGAAGATTATGGATCGCTGGGGTTAAATGTATTTATATGTGTATGTGCGTGTGTAGGGAGGCGGGTGAGTGTACTGGGTGGGTATTTGAATGGTTGATCGATTGGGTGGTTTGGGTGATGGTGTTGTGATGAGAGGATGTGGTTTGTTGAAGCCTTGGAGTATGGACGTGGTGAGTGAAGTGTGAATTGAGTGAAGTGTGAATTGAGTGAAGTGTGAATTGAGTGAAGCGTGGGGCAAGTGAAGGATTAGGTGTGAGGTGTGAGGTGTGAGGTGTAAGGAGTGAGGCGTGAGTTGTAAGGAGTGAGGCGTGAGATATGTACGATGCACGATGGGAGTGAGGTAAAGAATGGGTGATGAGCGATGAGCGATGGGCGATGGGCGATGAGTGGTGAGTGATCATGGAAGATTTCCTATGGGGCCACCAGGGCTTTATGGGGTTGATTCGGATTGTCCAGAACTAGGACTATAGAAGATTAGATAGGAAAGCTGCTGGACAAAGAACCGGGGAGCCAGGTGAGCTGAGCTATGTGCGTATGGCAAAGTGAATATCAATCAGCATCGGGATAGGAATGAGGGAAAATCTGCATCGTCGAATCTCCAGACGTTATCGCCGCCTTCAATATCAAACAGTATATCTTCATAAATGAATCAACCACAAGACAAGGCACAATCTCAGCCTCACAATCCAAGAACTCACGCTAAGATAGCAAAAGATTTAAGCTTTAAGGTTACTTATCACCAAACCAAACCACAAGATTTCCCTTGATCGACGAAATCAAGTTCTAGAATTTACAGGTTCACATCCACTGCTTCTCTCGCCGTCCAATTCTACAACCTACAACCTACAACCTACAACCAACAACCATCGTCTCTCCTTACAATTCTACAATCCTCAAAGATGGACCTCCCTTCAATGGAAGTGCCAAATCCTAACGTCGTGCCCATCATGACTTCAGCAGGTATCAGCGCCGGTAAGTCTTCTCTTCCCCTCCCACCACACGAAGCAACAAGCAACAAGCAGCAAAAATCAAAGAGCTAACACCCATTCCCCCAAAGATGAAATCGCTCTCTACGATCGTCAAATCCGACTCTGGGGCGTTCAAGCCCAAGAGAAAATCCGTTCGGCCAACATCCTCCTCATAACCATGAAAGCCCTCTCCAACGAAATAGCCAAGAATCTCGTCTTGGCCGGCATCCATTCCCTGACCATCTGCGATCACTCTATCGTCATCCCCGCCGACCTAGGTGCTCAATTTTTCATCTCCGAAGCTGATATTGGGACCAACCGTGCTGAAGCCGCTGCTCCTCAGATACGAAAATTGAATCCGAGAGTAAATGTGATTGTGGATAAAGATGACATCAGAAGCAAAGGACCACAATATTTTGGGGGTTTTGATATTGTGATTGCGACGGATCTGGACCCCGAGAGTTTGAACATCATTAATACGGCTACGAGATTGAATCACAAACCTTTCTATGCGGCGGGGGTCCATGGATTCTATGGCTTTATTTTCTCGGATTTGATTCAACATGATTATGTGGTGGAGAGAGAACAAAGTAACAGACCTACGCTTCTACAACCGGAAACACGAACCCGCAGTGTCATTGATGTCAAGACGAAGAAAGAAAATGGAAAATCCATGGAGGTTGTTACAAAGAGGGAGTTTTATTCGACTTGGTTTTTGGCTAGTGATGCTGCAACATTACCTGCTGAATATCTCAAAAGCAGACGTCGTTTAAAGGCAGTTACTCCAGTTCTAACATGCCTACGAGCATTATGGGAGTTTGTTCAACTTCAGAATGGCCGATTGCCTTCAACCAAAGAAGATCTTCAACTCTTTACCGTCTTAGCCCATAAAAAGCATACAGCTTTGGGGCTTCCTGTTGAAACTTTACGTTCAGAAGTCCTACGAAGTTTCCTTCAAAATCTTGGTAGCGAAATAGCTCCTGTTACAGCCGTCCTTGGTGGTCAACTTGCACAAGATGTTATTAACGTGCTTGGTCACCGACAACAACCGATTCAAAATATGGTCTTGTTTGATGGAGATACAATGGAAGCACCAATGTATGCTTTGCATCCTGAAGGTACTCTTGGTGAAGGGTTGCTGAAATCCGGTGGAGAGATTCTCATGAATGGCCCAGTGATGGCACAACAAGTATCATTTCCTCTGGATGTAATTGAACTCTAGATTCCGGCAAATGCGAGAAAAATTCGACGACTTCAAGATCTGGCGGAAATGGCGTTATATCGGAGGAGTTTCAGGGTAAATGTACAAATAGATGATATCTCATAGTATGGCAAATAGCCAACTAAGCATAATGAATAACAATGTTTTCGCCGATCGGATGAAAGAGTATTGTCTTTTCATGATCTTTTGGTTGTCGCCTGGACTTATTCTTCCCTCAGGTTGTTGGTGCTGTTTCATCTCGTCTCGGTCCAATCTTGGTTTAGAGGTTCATCTTCGTCCCCGCTAACACCATTAAATTCATCCTCCTCATCTTGACCATCATCCGATCCACTATCGTCATCCCTTTCACCCCTCCTCTGCTCAAACTCCCCATCATCCGCCTCAAAATCTTCATTCATATCCTCATCTTCGCCTTCTCCCTCCACCTCACTCTCATCATCACTACTCTCCTCTTTCTTCTTCTTCCCAACCCCCTGTTTCACCCCCTCCCCCTTTCTCACAAAAACAAAACTTCTACTACTCCTCTCCTCTCCCTTCCAGCCTCCTCCCCCCTTCACAACCCCCAACGTCCGCGCATGTTTATACCCCGGATACGCTGACGCCTGAAACTTAAAACTCCGCTCCACTTCCAATCCCGCATGTCGACCTAAATCGCGTATATTCCACAATGTGTAGGGTTCGCCTTCAAAGAGAGTGATAATTATAGAAGAGCCTTTGGTAGGAGAGAGAGAGGGGATTGCGCGGGCTAGAAAAGATGTGAGGAGCTCTGAAGAGTGTGTTAGTATGTTTTATAAAAGTGGAAGCCATTTTCCTCTTAATACATGAATAGGGGAAGGGACAAAGAAGAGAAAAACGAACCTTGATTATATCTAACCTGGCGATTCACATCCGTACTCTTCCCACCCACATGCGGAAAATTAAAAAAAATCCGATCCATAACGCCATCTCCCCTCCCTCCTTTCGCAGTCGTCCACGCCCGCATCTTCGTCGCATCAACCCCATATTTTACAATTCCTCCTCCCTCTTCAATCTCCTTTATGTTTTCTCCCACTTGCGGATATTTCTCCTGTAGTATCTGCAGGGAAGATTCGAAGACCGTAGCAGTTAATTTCTTTACTTCGTGATGGGCGATCAAGGAGCGCGCAAATGAGAGATCCCCATCGCCAATTAGCAGGATGGAATCGCGAGGGGAAAATGGGATTATAGGGATATTATGGTGTGTTTGTTTGTGTTTTTTCGTGGGCATGCCAGAGGAGGGTTTTTGGGTCTTGGAGCTGGGTTTGCTGATTCCGCTGGGCTTGGGTTTTCCGGGTCCGCGGCCTCCTTTGATTTTTTTGGAGGAGGACTTGAGTCTTTTGTTTTTGCCCATGGTTGATTTGTATATATATAGTTGTGCGATTGGGGGAGAAGGGAGAATTGGGGATTGCGAATTGTGAACTGTGAATGCGAATTGAGGATTCAAGGGGAGGAAAGTTCATAAGTTAGACATGGAAATTATTATGGGGATGCGGGGGACGAGGATGGATTGCGGCCGCTTGGTGCGCTTCTCTTTTAAAGGGCACAGAAGTTCTCGAGGAGGTTCCAGTGGACTTTCCCGAAATGACAAGTACATTTACAGTCTCCAGCTTCAACGTTTTGCATCACGGAAGATTCGTGGTGTGTTTTCACTAGATGCAGCTATCATGGTGCAGCTTCCACAATGCCCAAGTATGCTCTTGGTTTCGACTGACGTCTTTGGAAGAGCTGTGAGAGTCGTTTCAAGATATACATCTAATACTTGCTATCTGACCATCAGCGGGTATCATCAAGTCTTCTTATCTTCCTATTCTGCTTTTCATCCCAAGTACTCATTTGTCGGTGCACACAATTTACTTGAAGGGTTTCTGGTAAAGACCGAAGTGAGCTCCCAGTCAATCGACGCAAATGTACAGAGCAGATCGAGACCTATTAGAGCGTCCTTCAGCACTACTTTAGAAACCCATACAAAGCTGTTCGGTCTAATTGGGCTCTCAAGTGAAGATTATCGTAGACAGCACTAGCTATTGAATTGAATATCTTGGTCGGGGGATCGAAATAGACAGCTCGCTGCTCTCAAGTAGATGGTAACGAGTCCTCAGCGTGACTCTTATGCCTTGGATGAATCAAATTTGGAGTACAAGTTTTTGTTTACTTTCCCTGCGGTTCGTGGGACCTGAATCTAATCCGACGTAGTTCGAGGCTGTAATCTGGATACGGAGACTCGATCAATGACCTGCATGCTATCAAATGCGTTGTCGCTTGTTTGCTATTTATCCGCTCTCAAAAATAGGTCCACAAAACGACCCAATTTCCGTGCAGTGCTTGGTTCATATGATGGTCTTACTTATCAGTAATAATACCAAGTAATCATATCCTGCGTTTTCCGAGGAGAAATCGGGCTAATTGCGCGAAGCCCCCTCTTCTTTTGACTTCGCTCGATGAGTACCTCGAACACTTTTACGCCCATTTGCTCAGTGCTCACGATGAATGAATTCTTTGGCTCATCAAACTATATGATTTCAGCCAATCCTTGGGGGCGTTTGAATCTCAACAACGCCGTAAAGTCAGGTTAATAAATACCGAATTATGATTAAAGACATTTGTATGTATATCAATTTGAGACCAGTATGTCAACCCATACAAATTTTGGGAGGGCATAAGTAGCGGTTTTGTATCGTTATTCATACAGATAGGTTTTGGATTGTTGCCGTTATTGGTATGCATTATGCTATACATGTCCATTTACAATTCTTTTCTTGTGGCAGGTTATCTTATCAAGGATTGGGATGCTAAATAGATTCAAATTTGATGATTGATCAATTCATAATTAGCTAGTATGTGTAACAGAATAGGTCTGATTCCGTGCTCATGAGTTCCGAAACAGTTCGGTCAGGCGAAAATTCTTTGAAATGAAACACATCATCTAATGAATATACTAGAGACTCCTGAGGGTGGCTACTACCGTACTGCCATAACCTGCGCTCGGGGTCTCTTTGCTGTTCTTGCCATCAGACTCGATCTAGTGATGCATGGTGTAGGGAAAATAAGGGATCTGGGCGCAACGTTAGGATGCACAACAAACAATATCATTTTCAACACTAGAATCTTACCATTTGGCGTTGTTTCTCTGGAAAAGTCCCCATTCACGCCATGGGGAACAGCATCACGCGGCCATGCCTCCAATTTTAAATTGAAAGCTTCGTAATCGGCCTCCTGCAAAATGGCTTCCAGTGCGTCTGGGTGCACCCTCGCTCCGAACCTCTTCTTGAGAACATCTCCGTACAGAAACCCACGGGATAGGCAATGTGGCTCCTTTTTAGCCGAGTTTCTGTGTAAGCGGTTTGAATCTGTGTCTTGGTTGAGTTTACCATACTAAAATTTCCCAAACTCCTATGAACCCACGTGAACTCGTCGTGCAATGTGTGATTAAGGCCAAGTATCGATGGGCGAGATTGAAGACATTGAACTGCCGAGATATAATCCTGTCGTTGGGGTATACTCAGAGTCCTCCACTCTTGACGAAGTGATGGATTCTTGCACACTGTCGATTGAAGATTATTATCTGGAGTTGCGCTGACAGTTCCGCGATCTCTTGCTTTGCCACTAAAGATTACCCCCATGAAAAAGAGGTTCGCATACATTGATGAGATGGGAATCGTTTCCCACGTCGGGATATCACTGCATGCATGCAGGGGTGATAAATTTCCAATCATTTAACATCCCAAATTACCTCTCACACGCAGAATTGTCCTGATGTTGGTGATTCGAAACACATAGTCATATTAAATGTGAAGATATACTACGAGGAGACTAATTAATTCATACGAAAGTGCCGAATGCTAATATTTCTTTGTTCTTCCGCAGCCTAATTCTTGAGTCAGTGTCACTGCCCTTCAAAGATTTGGAATGTAAACAGTACTATCCTTCAGTTCCGATATTTCATTTTCGATCGCATGTTCTTTAATAAACAATGACTTACATCCTTGTTCGCGTGCCAAACCCTTCCTCACTACTAGTACTTCTACAGTCGCCGAGATTGCCAAGGCATGCAATGACATTCTATATCTTTCACGAACCTTTGCCTATTGTTGTTGCGCATATTGCCGCTTCAAGGCGCTTGCTGATATTCCTCCTGTGGGAGATTTCATTGGGTTCGTTAGTGAAGAGATGTTACCGGCCTCAGTCCGGCTCGTCGATGCGATGATAAAGTGGCCTGGATCACAGGAGTCTTATGATACGGGATATGCTATCGTTAATGGTCCTGATGTTCCTATGATGCAATACATATCTCATGGTACTAGATGCTCACAGCATATGGGAAAAGCGATGACTTTCTTGAAATCTAGGCCAAGTGAAAGTGTGCAACGGGTGTTGAAAAGTCATTCGTGGGGCGGTGCAGCAAAGGGACTTGTGGTAGATGTTGGCGGTGCCAAGGGAACGGTTGGTATCGACCTATCTCGTTTCCTTCCTCAAGTCAAGTGTATCGTTCAGGATCAACTTGAAGTCGTTAGAGATACAGCGGTACCCGATGATCTGCAGGAAAGATTAAGTTTCATGGCGCATGACTTCTTTCAAGAGCAGCCTCTGAAAGGTGCGGATGTATATCTCATTTGTAATGTCTTGCACGATTGGTCAGACAAATACGCAGCCAATGTTCTTAGCAACTTGATTCCGGCTTTGAAGAAAGGCTCGAATCTATTGGTTTGTGATAGGCTTCTCCCGGCTCCTTGTACGTTATCGCCGTACCAAGTGAGGAGACAGAGGTGAGTCTAGCCGATCTCGATGGCGAAAAGAAATCCGGTGATTGACTCATCTTAGGGCTGATGATCTTTACATGAAAGGTATTCAAAATGCTAGAGCTCGCTATCCAAATGACTGGGAACAACTCTTTGCATCCGTTGATTCGAGATTCAAGTCATTTGAGACGGGAACGGTTGATGGATTCCAGCTATCAACTAGCAGTGTGATATGGGAGGGCGAAGCTATATACTAGAAGATAAACTATCTTTCTGATCCTCTCTATGACCCTTTGAAGAAACGTATCACTATAAATTGGACGGAGACTTTCTCCTAAGAATTGGTCATTGGCTCAGAAAAATCGATGGCTGCGTAAGCAGCGGATGATAAAACTAGTAAAATACCATATTCAAGCCGCCACCCCGAATTATGTAAATTAGATGAAAGTTCCCTTACCATTCTAGATGTCGAATTCGAATTCTTTTTTTCCTTTTACTCATTTGATCACATCTCTGTGGGTTCCTTCGTGGAACATGGCGTCGCTTTTACAAATTTATCTCGCGTCGCAGTGCGAAAGAGCATGAGATGATCTATGGGCCACATTTTGCGTCTTTACTCAAGCCGGAGTAACAAAGTAAACAAGTATGATAACTCTTCATTTTTTACCAAAAATAAGACATAAAAAGCACGAACAATATTAGAAAGTGAATCTGTTTCCGCTATGAGTGTACAACAAGAGCCGGTAATATTTTCTCGTAATTCTATCGTTTCATTCCAAAGGTAACCACTTAGATATCAATATTTCACAGAATAATAAGACAAAAGACTTTTGATTTTACTACGCGAACATCATCCACAAGGTGTTTTCCGATCGGAGCAAGGGAGGCGAATGGATCTGTAAAGCCCCCTCTAATGATGAGTGAGGTCTAAGGATTCGGCCATGGTAAATACGACCTCATACTTTGGTTGCGTACAAAAGTTTCGTGACACCTTTTGGTATACAATTCATTTGTCCTGTTCCCACTCGAATTTAGTGATGTTTTTCGCGTTCCCCGAGATCAATGTTGGAGGTCGAAGGCGAGAAAAGCCTGACGTTTACTTCACGACATGTTGAGCATGATAGCTAGCCTTGCCACTCACCGTAGACTTTGCCGCTCTGATCACCTAAAGTGAATCTACAAAAGTACTAAACACGCGTGTCATGAGGCTTTGACTTCGTTTCTCGCTCGTGATGCGGATATGATTTGATAAATTATAATGAACCTCGTGGTTCGGATTTGAATGCATTGAAATAAATACTATGTTCATTTCAAATTTTGAAAAAATTTCTCATTTATTTAAATTTTACAGCTTAATCGATACAATACAATGTACTCACTCCATACTCTTAATATCACTTGCAACCTCGAACTTAGCGTCGGTCTTTTGTCTGACCTCCTCAACATCTACACCTGGTGCCAACTCGGTTAAAGTAAGGCCACCATTGACTCTGTCGACTTCGAATACACACTAGGAATATGAGTGTAAGTATTTTGGCCATTAAGCTAACCCATCAAACTTTTGGTTTGATGGATCAGGGGGAAAATTTAAACGTAGAGGAAGTCTTACCAAATCAGTGATAATAGTGCTGACGACCTTTGCTCCAGTCAAAGGTAAACTGCAGTCTTGGACAATCTTTGCGCTTCCGTCTTTTGCTACATGTTCTGTTGCGACGACGATCTTAGTTTCGTCAGGGTTGGAGACGAGATCCATTGCTCCGCCCATTCCCTTGAAGATCTGTGGATTTTTTTGTTAGTTCTGACTGCACTTTGACGGAGGTAAAGGAGGATAGAAGGAATAGCGTACCTTTCCAGGAATCATGTAATTGGCCAAATCACCATTAGCACCGACTTGGAGAGCTCCAAGAACAGAGACATCGATATGGCCACCACGGATCATAGCGAAAGATTCGGCACTGTCGAAGGTTGAGGCACCCGGAATGAGAGTTACGGTTTCTTTACCGGCGTTGATGATATCGCTTGGGAATGTTAGTCTGCCGTGGGTGTTCTGCAGATGGAAGAAAACTTACGGATCAACTTCTTCTTCAGTTGGATATGCACCCATTCCCAAAATACCGTTTTCGGATTGAATCCAAACCTTTGTTTCAGGAGACAAGAAAGAAGGTGCAAGAGTTGGAATACCTACTCTACATTAGCCATTACCGAATCGCCACCCAAATCATGCGGAAAAACATACCAATACCAAGGTTAACATAGTAACCATTCTTCAATTCCTTTGCTGTTCTCCTGGCAATTCTATCTCTTCTGATGATTGCATCTGATTTGTTCGAGGTGTCTTCTTTGCCTTCTGGTGCACGTATCTTCTTCAATTCTAATTTCTTAGGAACGGTAGCTGGAACAATACGATCGATATAGATTCCTTGAAGATGGACATCAGCTGGATCAATTGATCCAACTGGTACGATTTCTTCAGCTTCAACGATAGCCACTTTAGCAGCTTTGGCCATAATAGGTCCAAATGTTCTCGTGGTGTATCTATAATTTGTTAACATGACATCTTCTTTGGTACTGAAACAAGAGGAATTACCTGAATTGACAGTTTCCAGCTTCATCGACTTTCCATGCTCGAAGAATAGCAACGTCTCCTTTGATAGCCTTTTCCATCGAATAAGTCTTACCGTCAAATTCTCTAGTTTCCCTTACTTGTCCTTTCTCTAAGACAGTGTTCTCTTTTGAGCCTTCTGCTGGGGGGCCCAATCTAGTAGGAATACCACCTGTCTGTAGCAATGTACCTATAAACCATCAATATACATGTTCTTCACATCACCCCAAAGATCGAGTAAATACTTACTAACACCAGTAGGCGTATAGAAAGCCGGGATACCAGCACCACCGGCCCTCAATCTCTCAGCAATAGTTCCCTGGGGACATAATTCAATAGCGATTTTTCCCTCGAGATATTTCTTCTCAAGAACCTTGTTACTGCCGATGAAACTTAAAATTAAACGGTTTACTTGGCCGGATTGTGTCAAGGCGCCTAGACCACCTGGTATCGATGCTCCGGCGTTGTTGGAAACGGCAGTTAGGGAATGAAGACTTTCTGGTCCTCTTCTTTCCAATGCTTCGATAATGGTTTCTGTATTTGATATCAGTATCATGCATTATGGAAATCTCTTTTCCAGGAATCAAAAATGATGCAGAAAACAGAATTACATACCAGCCGTTCCGCACAATCCAAACCCTGCACTCAAAATCGTCGATCCACTCTTGATATCCGCAACGGCCTCATCGGCATTCTTATATACTTTACTCGCACCTCTTACAATCTTTGGTGCTCTGCTGACGTTCTCTTCATCTTTATATGGGTTTCGAGGCGCTTCTAAAAGTCGGGCATAGCTTTGAAAGTGTCGACAATCCCGTGATTTTTGACCCCACTGACAACGGACAGATGATGTTATGCGAAGGCCTGGAAGGCGAGTTGTGGTAAGAATACGGCGGGAGAGAGACATATTTACAGATTGAGGAAAGAATAAGGAAAAGGAGGGTAATTGATGGACGAAAAGAAGTTTTTGTAGGAAATAGTGGCTGTTGATGCCGCAATGAAATCGGCAATTGATTTGAGGCCGGGGAGTTAAGTGTCGGCTATTGATCTAGGTCCGATGAAGGGGCGAGAATATCACCAACTTCTCAATACAAAAAATGGGATTAATTCAACAAGAAGAATATGTATAGATGTGAATTGAATGAGGGGGATAGAGTATATATAGATTATTCAATTCATATTTGTCCTCGATATTTGTCTTGACTGTTCTGCCCAGCCAGCGTTCAGACACAAACACTGTCGGGTAACCAATCCCCGGTTGAAGTTATCGGATAATGTCTTTTCCACAATTTTGTACATATTCACATACCGAATACTTCTCCCGATTCCCTCACTGCCCCTTTATGGGGTTTCTCGCTTCAGAAATGTTAAGAGCGGAGTAAAAAATATACCCTATCAATTGCAGAATTTCTGAAGTCAGCAGATCTGGGGATTTCAAAAAATGTGATCAAACCCCACATTTCAAAGTTTCACGAACGAGTCCCAAAATGATGCTCAATTGATCAGTCCCAAATTCAAGCAAAGTCTGAACCTCAAGATTTGGCAGTTTTGTGTTCAATCTTTAGGGAACACAAAAAGTAATTGAATAACGTCACTCAGCGTCTATACACGCATGCCATGGCACGAGGACCGAAATGGCAAAAAGGCAAAAGAGCGATCAATGGAGGTATTGAACCACACCCGATTTGAACGGATAACCTTTCGATCTGGAGTCGAACGCGCTACCGTTGCGCCAGCGGTCCTATTGATCTGACAGCCGTGCTTTGTTTTCATACATATATCCATTCAAATTATTCACCCAGCAAGTGGGCATAGAGGGGTTGCAGCAGGAACTAGGAGAAATCAGGACACAAGTTCCGAAAACTGATGTGGGGCTAGTGGGGGAAGTTGAAATTCATGTTATATTTGTGAAGGCAAAGATCAATGAAAGTTTAAGGTAAGAAAGGATTTCTTTGAGAATATATCACACACATAACGCTGCAGTAGATTGGATATTGTTGCCATCAACTTGAACGATGAGTAATAGTGTATATGACAATATATTCATTCCTATTGATGTCTTCGAAGTTGCTCGTACTCTTTCTTAATGTACCGATGTTGTTCCACCACACTCAAAGCTTGGCAGACTAAGAGTCGTTTGAAATACTTGGGACGAGAGTTGCAAGCATCTAGTATCGAAGTTCAATCTCTGGGGCTCATAGGTCATTGATAATGGCTCGCGACTCATGGTTCATTAAATATCTTTCCTGGGTTTAATAGCCAACTATTTATTTCGAATTAGCTTCCTCTCTCCTTGCACGTAAATTGGGTAAATACTTTGGATCAAGAGAGTGCTTGAGTTTTTTCATGACAGTAATTGTATCGAGACCAAGTTCCTTCATCAAGCAATCCTAATAGTTTTTAGCTATGGGGCCACAATCGATGTTTATTGGATATTTGAAGTATTGCTGCTGCTATACAGATCAACCGAAGCCTCAAATTTTCGTTACTCACCTTCTTACCAAGCCCTATTCCATGCTCGCCCTAACGAAAGTTAGCAAACGAAAGCCCGTATGGCGTAAAGGTACGAACAGAACTTGTTCCTTCCATCTCCAATGCTCTGTCAAGCATATCATAAACGCATTTCTTGACAGCAGCTGTCTCAATTGGATCTTTAGGGTTATACATAACAGCTTGATGAAAATTTCCATCTCCTACATGTCCGAGCACACTAGAAAATAAGCCGAGTTTCCCTGATTCTGCTTTCGAAATATCTATAGGTGTATCAGTGATGTAGTGCAAGTGAAGCTTGGGAGATCTCGCAATTTACCAATGATCTCAGCTAACCTTGACATAGGTACCGCACAATCTGTACTCCAAATCTCAGTACCTGGTGGCCGTTGTGCTAGCATTGCCCATAGAGCTTCTTTCCTCGCGGACCATAGAACAATTTTGTCTTCTTCTGTTTTTGCGAATTGAAATTCTCCACCTTTCCATTGTTTGGCTATAGTCTGTACTCGCTGGATGTGGTCCTTTATTGCTTGCTCTGTGCCAGAAAATCTATTCTCATCAGTACAATATTGGAATGAGGAGATTATTCGATAGACAGCTACTTGAAAAATAAAGTCGGTCGCTCTTCCCACTTCCTTCCTCCAGTGCCTCCATTCTTATTGATAACCTGCATTTGTACTTCATCCATAATTTCCATGGCCGCTAAAGGAATTCCTGTCCTGATGATTTTTGAAGCAGCTGTCGCAGCATCAACAACAGAAGGAAATGTAACCACTGCAACACTAGTAGCATCGGGAACTACGGCCAGCTTGAGAGTGATTTCTGTAATCAACCCCAAAGTACCTTCTGCTCCTACAAAGAGAGAAGTCAAATTATAACCTGCGGAAGTTTTACTACCTTATGGTTAGAGTGGATGATGCATGCAGCGTGAAGGTCAAATCGAAAGATGGAAACATACCGTGGTCTTCTTCGAGTTTTTATTACAGTACCATCGGCCAAAACAACAGTTAGATTAATGACCCAGTCTTTCATGGTGCCATACCTCATTGCATTGGTACCACTTAGAAATATGAGACCTGCCAGGAATATTCAGGAGCGGATGACATTACCTGCAGTTTGTAGAGACCATTCCCCCAATGTGAGCCTAGGAATATTAGAGAATAAGTCAAGCACCTAATAGAATTATTCCCTCTGAATGACATACCGTTGGACTAGGATCTAATGGTAGGAAAAGTCCGGTATCTTTGATTTGCTCGTTGAGATTCACCCAATTCACAGCTGGCTGTACGACAACATCCATACTTCTCAGAGTCAACGTAGTTCCATAATGATAGCCATCAGACCTACTCATCTGGATGAAATTGAATAATTTTGTCCATCTTCACAAAGTCAATGCTCAACCCCGAGCAAGGAGTGGAAATATGACCCTCCACACTTGAGCCCGCACCAAACGGTACTATTTTCAACCAGTCAGTCTGATTGAAGGCCACAGGATCATTCACAGGGACCCACTCATCGGAACTTTATGCTTGGAGCAAATCTTTGCAATTTTGACAACATCACCTGTATCTTTCGGATAGACGACAGCGAGAGGTCTAGTTTCGGAATTTGAGGTTGACCATTCCGAGTAAGAATGTCTCAATAATTCATCTTCATCATAACTAATAGATTCGTCTCCCAACACATTGGCAATTTCCTGAATGGCCTGATTTATGTTTTAGCTTAATCGATTATCACGTGAGAGTATTGTTTCCGTGATAGCTCACCTGAAGCATGACAGATGGTTCTGCATACTTTATGGAAGACCCAAACCCTTTTTGATCGGTTCTACTTTTGTATGACACATATCCATATCCAAAACATAGTGATGCAGTTGCAGATGCGAGAGAACACAATAACACTGTTGACTTGCTGAAAGTGGCAGGAGGAGCAGTGCCGTTGTGGGAAGCATGGGCCGAATTTGACGTGAACCGTCTTCGCAGCATTGAAGATCTACCATATAGACTTTTGGCTAAGTTCTGGCGCAATGCTGAGGTACTGGCTGGCATTTTAGCGGGGACGGAGTGTTTACTAGCTTGAGAAATAGGCGATAGAAGACGATTCATGTTAAATGCGTGCTTCATTAACCAAAGACTCAGACTTGCCGAGATTCATACCAAACACAGAGGGTATAAGATTCCAATTGTATGTAAAGATAAAAATGCTGTGAGGTGGTATAGTCTCGTGATTCTCAAGGTATTAACCGCAGGCAATCCGCACTAATGCACCCCAACCTTGGCAGTGCACTCATCGGCAATTCTTCGGCTAAACTGTTTCGCTGAAATTGAGGGCTTGTTGATCATTTGATGGCATCAACATCAACATCAACATCAACGTCAACATCAATGTCGGTCCTCTTATAATCATGTCACCTTCGCAAAATTCAACCAACTATCAGATTCCTTACTCGAATTACCTTTTTACCAGTTCTTAAGCTTTCTAACGCCCTGCGATGATGTGTTTTCAAAGTAGATCTTGAGCCACCCACTTGAAGTCTTGAACCGCACAGACTCGTCGACTTACCTTAATCAGATTGAAGTGCAGGAAGAATGCCAAGTGCATCATCTGCTGGCCCAGAAGCTTATATACGAATTGCGTATGAACTTAAAAGTACGAGTCCTGAAGATGGCAGTCTTACTTTTCCCATTGAAACACGACCAATTGGAAGTGTTCATCCCATTCTTCTGTTGGTGTATATGAACTCTCATTGCCCCAAGTATGGTTTTGATAGATCATGTAATTTTTTACCTTTGATTTCACTTTACGAAATTGCTCAATATTACCTAGGTATGAGAGATTTCAAGGCGTCAATCACTACACTAATCTGTTTAGGCGGACGAAGAGTGATTGACTAACCACATTTCATAGTGCAAGACTGCAAGTGCTTCAGACGTCATAGTAGATCTGAAAGCAACCACTCATCATTATTTAAGTTGATAGAGATCCCAATTCTTGACACTTCCAGCGATAAGGTCAATTCGTTACAAGCTTTTTTGAAATTCTCCACCAATATCAACACAAAATCACATCCAATGTATGATAATACTTCTTGTATTTGCCAATTACGGCTTCATTTGGTACATTCTCCTCGATATGAATATTTTATACTGGCAATCCAATTGCTTATTCCCTTTCTAAAATCACTATTGGACCGCCTCGATGTCATGATTTCGCGGAGTATACCTCCCGCACGCAGCCTGACGGTATTAGACAATTGGCGATGGAATAGTCTGTTATGTACGGTCAAAAATGCTCTGAAGTTGTCCAAGATAGAGGAAATGCCGATGGATATCTTACTTGATATCCTTGACCGAGTGCCCATCTCATCAGCTGCTGCCTTTTCGATTTGCAGTCCGCACATCAAAAAACGAATGAGAAATCAATATCTTCAGCATCTCAATACCCAACCCTATCAAAAGTTACATTTTCTAGAGCTTCTCGCAAATCATTTATCCAATCATGTTGTGTGTGAGCTATGCCTCATTATTCACCATGTAGACAACGCGGGGTCGATACAGTACTACAAGCGATTTTATGGCAAATCACATTGGAATCGCATGCGTCGAATATCCAAAAAACTCGATTCGCAACTCTTAATGATCGACAAATTATTACAACCCAATTACAGGGAGCAAGTTTTGGCTCAGTTACTGGACGGATAATGATATCAACAATTGCAGGTCTTACCTTGGCTGGGACTGCAATATCGCAACTTGGAAAATTACCGTGAAATTATTCCATCAGGGAGGGGATTGCATCGGCCTGCTTGATATCATGTCAAGTATCATTACGAATTGTAGCTATCGTTACTTGCCACAGTAGCAACAGTCTCCGGTAGATTGTGCAGTAGCAAAAATCTTCATGGCTCAAATGGTGGGAAACACATCGCTCGAAAAGGTCAAGGGGCCAGTTGGTTTTGTTTGCCGGCATTGGTTCTGGGATAATACCAATGATACACTTGTTATGGGAATTCTCGTGGACCTCCACTTAAAAAACGCACTCGTGAAAATATCGGTTAGGAGATTACAGTTCAACCACTGTAACATGGAGGTACAGGTCGAATTTCAAAGTCCATTAGAGCTGGGGCTCAAAGTTATATGCATACCATGAAAAATCCTTGGATAAAAATAGGGAGGAGGGAGGACGAGGATTGTAGCAGACATCCAGGAGAGCTTTATTGGATACATCATCCTTCTCTCCCCATTCGATTTAAAATTCAAAGCTTCTCCGAAATGGAATTTCCAGTCCTCCATTCTTTGTCTGCGAAATTTCTCCTTGTATCACGCAGTGGAATTATATGAACAAAAGTTTAGTTTCTTTTTCCATTTTTTTGCACGAATAGATATCCATCAGTCAATGAAAACCCCGTGATAGTTTATGGTGATCGACCAAGTTCATCAATCTTCGTAATCCTCATCAATTTAACTACAAGATCCAAACTTTCCTGTTGTGTCGTGAAATGCACTGCAGTAATCCGACGTAGAGCCACTAGATAAATATCAGTATCAAGATCTACATTCCGAAATACATTCTAGCTGGGAATTCACACGAGCGTGGAAAGTGAAATCACCAATCTCCATAAATACCATAACATGAACCGGAATTTGAGCCCTACAAGTATATCCCATTGTGTGACTAGCAAAGAAGATTGCCAAAGGTACCTAATGGTTTAAGTAAGAAATCTGTGCAGGTTCATATCTGCCAGCATCATCACTCAATAAACATCATAGGGTACCCAGTTGTATCCTCGAATCACCAATGTGAGCAGATTACAGTTATGCAGTAGAAGAAAATTTATTTGTTCATGACAAGCCACATATTGTGAAGGCGTGCAACCAGTCACCTACATGCCATTAAATGTGGTAGCTGAGGCCAATATGTAGGTACTATCGTAGCCAATAGGTGAATGGCACAAGGTGTCTGTATGGACAGTCGTTTATTCGCTGTTCTTGAGTAAGCCGCATTCATTGGCTTAAAGTGGTGCTACATGGTGCTTTAGCCTCACTCATATACACACTCGCAGGAACTATGCATCTTATCGGTGACTTCATTCAGTAAGAAATCCGAGAATGAAATGATTTTGAGCCTCATGAATTGTGTATTAATGGTGATTCCGTTTGCCGCGCCGTAATCAATATTTAGTCATTTTAAGTCGTTGAGTT
Source organism: Botrytis cinerea B05.10 (assembly GCF_000143535.2). NCBI lineage: Eukaryota > Fungi > Ascomycota > Leotiomycetes > Helotiales > Sclerotiniaceae > Botrytis > Botrytis cinerea. Next base: position 366,034 of record NC_037319.1, on the reverse strand, counting down.
TATCATGGACAAATTTTTATTCGACCAACATTTGCGAGATTGCACCATAGTGCAAGAAAAAACAACATGCTTCGAAACTTTTCTCTATGCTGTAAGTCACCTGATCTGATGAACATGGTGAACACTCGCTGTTTTCTATCGGGACGTTGATGATTTAACTGGTGTAAAAGGATCCAGAATACCGAACCACAGTGACCGAAGAGACCCTTCTTGAGGCCGAAGAGTTTGATGATTTTTTGAATCAAAAGGTGAGTTCTGACTTTCAAATGAAGAAATGGTTAATATTGAATTGCTTGAACGGTGTTGATATACTGATATGTTGTTGAAATCGAAGTTGGAATAAAGCTTACAAATTTCAGGGCAGATTCGAAAACAGAAATCAAGGGTGCATCGGAGGAATTAGACTTATGTGAGGATTTCCACTGCCACAAAGCATTTCATTTCAGGTATCCTATGAGATGTGAATGACGAAGCGATGATCGCGAACCTTTGATTTTACTGGTTATATCATAGCAAGGTGTCGTGAATTCCTGTAGTTGATTCGATCAGTTTATCATGTCAGCCAACTTGGCTGGAAAGTCAACTAGCATGAGTGTGCTTCGCTCTATAGTATCTGTCTGATCATGAAGATATGGTCTCAAACATGAATTCGATTGGGTGCTCTAGTATTACGAAACTTTGTTCTTACTAACGGTACCAGCTTACAAAGAAATGCAATCCATCCCCATACATTCGAACCCAAGTTTTTATCTTTACCTAATGGCTTTCATAAAAAGATTGTGGACGCAATGCATCTCCCTCACTCATGGATTGAGACTCTAAGCGCAGTGGGCCCATTTTACTGGTCTGGATATGAGCAAAACGATAACGATCTTTATCTTCGTAAGTGATTGTCAGATATTAATATGGTATAATATTGATCATCGACAGAGATAATATACCGCAAGAGCGACGTAAAAAAGCCATCCAATGCTCGAAACTGGGAATTGGTTCTTTCACACTCCCTCAAGACTGGTATCACGAATGCCTTTTTCAAGGGTACGCCTCGGGCTGATGTTACTCAATGTATTACATGTCTTCGTCAATGCATCAGTGAGATCGATCACCCTTTATTCCTGCCTGCTCTGGTCTTTTCTTGTGACATTGATTTTGGAGAAGATAAACGTCACCGAGACAATCGAGAGCGAGTCCGGATCTTAGAAAAACAAGTAGTCGATGCATCCCACATATATGCACATCCAGACTTTACCAAGCGAGATAAAGTCAACCTTTCACAAATCAATAGTGACTTGGTAGATTGCCATAAGAATGTGTTGTGGAAGCGGCCGGAAGGGTATATCACTATTGTACAAAAAATGGAGAAAACATTATACGAGTTCAAAACTTTGTGGCCGGTTGAAAGAAAGGAAAGATTAAAAAAGCTTCAAACAATGATGGAAGGGAGGCTTGAACTGCTTCAGTCTAAGCTTCAGGGAATAAGCACCCATCGTGAAGTTACAATCTCGAGATTGAAGTTAATTGGGGAGGTGTTGGAAAATTTGGTCTCGCTGGATATCTACAAGCAAGAGAAACAGCGGCAATTCAGTAAATTGCTGAGTCGAAAAACGGCACTTCTAGAGGAAACAAAACAAGAAGAGAGAAGAGAAATGGAGAAAACACAGAGAGATCTAGAAGTAATGCTAGAAACAAGGAAACAGACGACTATGTCATTACTAGGCATTTTGTTTCTACCTGGTACATTTTTTGCAGTAATTTTAACACAAACGTAAATATTCACCCGTTTAGATAGCTAATTGGAGTATAGGCAATTTTCAGTACCACATTCTTCAACTTCCAACATGGTGATTATGCGGGAATCGTCTCTAAGAAATTTTATATTTACTGGGCAGCTACGGTTCCGACCACTGTAACTTTGTTAGGCATGTGGCTCCTCTGGCAAAGAAGAACTAAGAAAATGCTAGAGAAGAGAGATGATAAATTTCGGGACCTTGAAGCAAAGAGCAAGAAGGCACGAAACGATATCTTTAAAGAGGAAGAAAAACATTTTAGACCAGTTTGATTCCACAGCTCTTGAATATGTATTTTTCAACTTGGGGTTTTGTTTGCTATAATTTGAAGAAGCGGGTCGCGATTCGTCCAAACACATAGTCGGTGTCGAAGAAAGATAGCATTACACCCGATGTAACAGCTTTTGGGGATTGTGGGAAAGATAGTCCAATACATGATCTTTCGCTGGAAAATTGCAGTACTGACTACACGCAAAGTTGACGATGGTTCATGAGTTGTAACAGGAACTTATTAAAATGATCGAGCCCATGATAAACTTGTAGTCCTGCAAACTGCTGCCAGATAAACATGAAGCTTTCTGGCACCGGTACGAATGCTAATAGATACGATAGTACGCCACTTGGTCGTTTTGATTACCGTCATCAAGACTTGTAACGTATAACTTCCCATAGACGTAGTTGATCATGAGTGTGCTGTGCTCTTCCTGTTCACACTCAGTCACTTTACAATCAGGTGTTGCTCGCCAAATGACACCAGTAGCCAAGTCAGATACACCTCAAGTAGATATTCTCCACATAAGAAAATACCACAATGAATCCAACCTGGAGATACCAGCTCATTATTTTTCAATCCATCAAAAAAAAGAAAGAAAAAGGCAGTAAAAATATATTCTAGGAAGCTCAAGGTCAGTCATCAAACAAAAAATCACCTGAAACCCATCAAAAGTCCAGGGGAACCAACGCTAAAAACACACGCTAAAACTAGCGAAAACGCGTCATTCCGCTGTCAATTCGTCGCGACAACCAAATCGCAAAAAAATGTAAAGTAAACAATCGCTCGTTCATCTATACGCAAAATCCTCACCGTCGCAACCACAATTACAATTACAGCCACAACCATATAATTCACCCTCACCCTCACCCCTACCCCCCGACTCAAATTTTGCCACCACCACCACCACCACCCAAAGAACCTTCTCCACCACAACCTCAAACCACAACCCCAACCCCAACCCCAACCATGCCCAGCACCTCGCCCTCTCCCTCCCCTCCCCCCCAACCCCCCATCCCCCTCACCCCCGGCCCCCGCGCCACCGCCCTCTACACCGTCTACGAAAAATCACTCGCCTCCGCTCTGCACACCATCTCGTACCCCGCCTTCTCCTCCTGTTTCCCATCGATATCGCGCAATGCGCCGGAAGCGCTCAAAGCCGTGCACGGCCAGATGGTCTCCCGATTACGCCAATTCGCACTCGATGAATTCGAGATGATATTGCAAGAGCGCAGAGTGGTGGAGCGATTGAACGGATTGGAGGGAGTGATTGAGAGCGCGCGACGGAGGAAGGCGAGGGGTGTGGATGCGGAGACGGAGGGGAGGGATGTGGGTGTTGCGTGAGTATATATATTTACTTTCTTTCTTTTTTTCTTTCTAGCTTTCTAGCTTTCTTTGGTTTCTAGTGTGTTTATTGTCGATTCCTCTCTACTATCACCATTAATATCACTATCCCTCTGCGCAAAAAACTAACCTCACCCCTCTCATAGCCCACATACCCTCCCCGCGCCCTCCATCCTAGCCGCCCATCTCACCCCCCTCTACACAACCCAACAATCGCAACTCAACGCCAAACTCCAAACGACGCAATCGCAAAACGCGAGTCTCGCAGATGAGATCCAGAAACAGCGAGAGGAGATTGAGAAATTAGTGCGAGGGGTTGAAATCGTCGTGGAAGATTTGGATCGCGCGAATGAGGTCATGGATCGGGAGGTGGATGGGTTGGGGAAGGAGGCTTTGGAGGCGGAGAATGTGTTGAGGGATACGTAGGTTTCGTGGTTTATGGGAGTTGGGGATGTGATGAGGGACGGGGAACGACAATGTGAGATCTTTTGGTAAAGAAGGGAGTTTGGGTGTAGTTAAGGAAGGGGATGGGATGTGTAGATTTATGGGCATTTATTGGATTTCACCTCATGGCGCTTGGCGATATCAAAAAAGGGATCCGGTGTAGACAGGAGTTACTATGAAGGTTGGTCTTCATCAAGTCCAGGACATTAAAACGATAAAGTATAAAGTATTATATGAAAGACCTTGCAATCGTCGGTTGCGTACTATATAACAATACAAACGCATAAAGAAAACGTCTACGCTCCAGAAACACCTCAATTCATATCCCATGTTCCCGTCCTGGTATCTGTAGTATCTTTAAGCGGTTCATCCGAAACCAAAGAGATCTGTATATTTGAAACGCCAATTTTGCCCATCCAGTATAAACCCATCCATTACTCCCAACCTAACAAATGAAAAGAAGTAAAAAACTCCATCCCAATTCTATAATTCAAGCCTTGACCGGCGTACCATTATGGCTGATTTTCCAACTCCCACAATACTCCTCTCCATATTCCGGAGGTTCACATCTGGTTAATGAGCCGGTACTCCAATCCACAATCCATTGTTTTCCTTTCATGATTAAGTAATTTGATTTTCGAGGTGAGCGGCTTGTGAGGATCGCCATGCATTTTTTGGCATATATCATATCGTATCGAGGAGACCACGCATGTTCTGGGCGCCATTTTCCCGTTTCGGGACAGAAAGAGTGGGAGGGGTTCGGGTTTGGTGTGCGTCGAAGTGTACGATGACGACGCGATCGGCTGTTTATAAGACCCATATCTCGAAGGGCATCCAGCGCGGCTTCGGCTTCGTTGATGCATTCACCGGGGGTGCGTGATGTGTGAGGTGCAGATGATTGGGTTGAGGGTCGAGCCGTGGATGGTCGAGTGGAAGTGGTGATAGCTCTACCTTCGGGAGTATTCGAACTTGCGAAGTTGGGATAATGTGTTCGGATGAGTTCTTCTTGGGCTCGAATAAGTTCATCGTTGACCTGTACCTCTCTGGGTTCCCTTCTTCTTCGTCTTCGTGATCGTGGGATAGATTGATCTCGTGGTATTTGTCGTTCATCGAGAGGCATAGAAAGGTTGATAGCTGTGAAGAGTGATTGAAGCCAGGTGACGAATGTTTCGATTTTCACGCAAGACAGAAGAAACTGATCTGCTTCTGCTCTGACTCGAATGACATAGTGTTTCCTGTAAGTAATCAGTATGGCCCTTTTAATACTTGGTGCATGTAAACTCACTTCACGTAATCTGCAGCAATGCCAACTTCAGCATGCTGTAAATTGTAGCTTCCCAACAAATTTCCACGTTTTGTACCAGCAGGTAAATCCGGTGTACTCTTTCGATCCCCAAGCTCCAAACCAAAGACCCCCGAGCCTTTGGCCTTGTGAAAAGTCAAAAGTGTTCCTTGTAATGTCGCGTATACTCGATACCAATTCCTATCCGAAGCTCTGTGTATCGCGCCCTGCATCTCCATTTTCCTCATGAACACATTCTCCAAACTTATACCAGCAGAATAACCTGGGAGGATTTCTCTCCCTTCATCTTCTCGAGGTTGTATATTTAAACGATTTCGCATATTTTGGGATCGAACGGAAGCATCGTAAGACGGAGGAGAATCAAGTAGAGGATCTGCCATTGACAGCGAATTTGTGGATTTGTCCTCCATCTCCATCTCTGGCTCATGTTCCGATTCTTCCTCTGGTTCCTCCTCCACTTCCGGTTCCTGTATCTGATCGGAAGATTCATTATTTTGTTTGTAGTATTCCTCCATCGAAACTCTCCTCGAACTCGAGATTTGCGCGGATTGAGAATTAATGGAAATGTCGTCCATTGTTACATGATTTCTGAAGACTTCAGCAACGTGTGTACTCATGGCTTGTGTGTGTTATTGATGCGTCCGCTCCGAAATTAATTAGAGCGTGTTGTACAAAATCCCGATCCTACATGATCTTTATCATCATATTTGTACCGCATGCGGCAGACAGTGAATTTGAAAACGGTCTCCTATTGTCTGTTTCTGAACAAGTTTCAATTGAGTTTTCCTAAAGTTAATCGCATATTTGTGTAGTAAAGAGGAATTGAGACAATCGTAGAAGCAATTGAGTCGTGGAAGAAGAAGAAGAAATAAATCTGACTCATGTCTTGTCTTGCCTCGACTGGAGTTCTCTTCCTTCCGGAATAGAAGCAAAATAGGAGGTGAGGTTTATGTGATGTGACGAGCAAGCCACAAATATGGTTTTTCTTGGGTGTTACCGCTCAGATCCCTTGTCAACAAGATTCCTTCACGGAACCGAGCAACTGCAGGAGGTGGTCGTGAGGAGAATGGGAGTGGGAGAGGGAATGTATGGGTATGAGTTTGAGTTTGAGTTTGATGAGGATGAGGATGAGGATGACTGCGGCTACGACTGCATCTGATGTCCCTCGTGTATCTCATCCTCATCCTCGTCCTCGTCCTCATCCTGCTCACCCTCGTCCTCGTCCTCACTCTCGTCCATCCCCAAGACTTACTTACGACGTGCATCGTGCAGCGATCAAACACACACCTGGACCACAATACAAGATATAATTGGATGTTTGTTCTTTTGACTTGCGGGGAAATTGTCCAGGCTGAAGTAAAACAATTTTGATTAGTGTTCCGGGTCGGCCAGCAGCTGTCAGACAACTTTCGTGGGTGAAGACTGGGCCGGTCCTAGTACATTTTCTTCGTCATCACAGTCATGAACCGCCGTCAATCAATCACATCGATCACATCAAGCTGCGAATCTAACCAATGCTTCCAGAATTAGTAACGTAGATCGTCAACTCATCAACTCTTGGGTCGCAATGCGGCCTTTCCTGCAAAAAGATAGACAACATCTGAAATATTCGGCGCATACGAGGCACAATCGTTCCAGAATAATGAACGTGGGTCCTTATAGTCGTTGAGACGCTGGCGGCTGTATCGAATTCAATTTCTCCTTCTTTTCAACACTTCACCACTTCAAAGGCTGGACCCAGCAATTACCAACAGCATCATCATCACCATCATCACCATCATCACCATCAACAACAACAACAACAACAACAATACGACCTCAGTCTTAACTCACTCGGCCTAGCCTTTCCATTACAGCAGTTCGTGTTAGCGGCGCAGATGATTTCAGGAGCAAGCAGACCCTTGTTCTTACTCAGGGCTTAGCACGCCGCGCGCATTTGTTGGCGTGTTCATCACGACAAAGCTCTTCACTGGCTTTGTTTTTCTGTTGCATCTCTCACTCCCTTGTCTTTCGACGTGGCTTCACTATTACTGGATTGGCGGTATTGGAAACGTTTTGTTGCATGTCTACGCCGAGGTCCTCGGTGTGGATTTATACATGATTACAACTCAATGGTCTATATCCGCGACCGAGGCTCTCCACTATTCTACTTGTTTAAACCTCATCCAAGTGGATTTGCTAGAGGAAGGTTATATATCTTCCTAACCGTTTTTGTGGTTGCGGTCATCAACGTTATATGTAAACCCGACTGTTGGGTCTGGTGGCTGGGAGTTTGATAAAGCTATCCAAGATGAAGGATCAAAGAGTGGAACCCTTAGAGGCATATTGACCTTTGCTGTCTGGCCTAAATTTGAACTTCCTGTTTGGACTATTGGAGCTTCAGTCACTACTTCAATACCCAGATCTAATTAATTAATGTGTATCGGTAGTTGCATTCAGACACAACCTTCATTTGCAATCCCAGGGCCATACACCTCTTTTTTGTTACCTGTTTCCAAGCGGATTGATATAGTCATAAAGGTTTCCTAGCCATTAGGTAAGAGCTCCCTCGGAAGATGATTTCATTCTCACGTCTTGAGTGGTATAAGAAGAAATGTACTACCCCATCTTGCTCTTCTCGAAATTACTTCAAGCAAACCATGAACAAGACGATCTACCAATCCAGCCAAAAGGAAGATTGTAGTAACAACGTTCACTTAGTCATGGCCAGGTAAGATTTCTATATGTATATCAAAGAAATCCTCTTGTCTGTGAGGGGAAGAGGGTTATTATCCCAGATGTGCATTAACCTTACTGTGAAGAAGTCAGATAAACATGCAACTCAAAGCCTATTCACAGACATGATGGATGAGGTGGTGATAACTGTGGCTATCAGATCATTGCTATGGCCCAGTTAGGAAGAGATATGGTGAATGAGTTAATAGTATCTGTGATGAAGTTGAATTCATTGATCCATACGGATATATCACAGAAGTGAGACAGTCTTTCCACAACTATACGATCCGAAATTCCATGCCAAAACATTTCACACGAATAAGCCCTTTAAGAATTCACGAAGCGCTCAATATCTCACTACTAGACACTATTAGACACTATTAGGAATCAGAAGTTAAAAATCAAACACGAAGATTGCACTCCGGATTCGGCAATCATACTTAGTTTGCCATGAACGTCTGAATGCAAATATGCATATCCAGCATTGAACCACTCTAGATTTCTAACACAACTCGACAATTGAACATCGTCAAAGTCCAAACACCAAGTCAACAGCAAAGAGCTGTTTAGGTTTTGGGGTTCGAGGTATTTGTGAGACAATTTGGTATCGGATGCAATGTTTACAACGTGTGCGTTGAGGGTAGGCGGGTAGACACCAAAGAGAAAGTGTGGGGTAAGATGGATTGGAGCGGCAAGATGTCATCTTGCTGCCCAAGAACATCCAATTATCTTCACGTATGAAGGCCAACCAAATATCTAGTACACGATTTATCCATCATCAAACCTTCTAGGATGAAGATAAGAATAAAATGTAAGTATGAGCAATGGTTAACCTTGTGCTAACTTTCGACACGCTTCCCACAGGAGTGATTGACCAAATATATCATCAATATGGATGCATTTTGGAATTGATCCATCGTCTCATAGAACGAGATATTTAGCATTCAGCCATAGGTCATAATTCTCTTGTCTTACTACTCGGCATGCCACATTACCTTCCGATAACGTACTAGTGTCAGCAAGCCATGTCAGACTTTCTATGTCTTCTCTTTCTCTTTCTCTTGAATCATCGAGATCTTTAGCTCTCAACAACTTATCAACATGTTTTCATCGTCGTACCTTTTCGTCATTATATTATGGACATCTAAGTGTTTTGCATCCGACCTAAACCACGATTACTTGGAACAATTCTACTCAATTCCGAAGGATAAATGCCATACCGCTGTAAGTTTATCATAGAGAGCATGGTTACTCAAACTGAACTCTTCAGTGTCAATTTCTTTCTCGAATTCTTGAAGGCCGGGTATCGTTCCCGGGTAGTACGATATATGAATATGAGCAATCGTATTGGTCGCAGCAACAAGCTGAAGTACACCCCGAATGTCGAGTGACACCAGTATTTGCAGAGGATGTCTCTACTACCATGCAAGTACTTAAATCTCAAGGATGTCAATTTTCCGTCAAGAGTGGTGGACATGCATGTTTCTCGGGTGCATCAAATATTGAGAATGCTGTCGTGATAGACTTAAGCAATCTTGATCAAATCAAAATCTCGAGCGATAAAACAGAAGTTTCCGTCGGGGCAGGTACACTATGGTCCAATCTTTATCCGGTAACGGACGCAGTAAAAATTGGAGTTATAGGTGGTAGAGTGGTCGGAATTGGAGTTGGAGGTCTGACACTTGGGGGTGGAATATCTTTCCACTCTGGACGGTATGGATTCGCTTGTGATAATGTTAACAACTATCAAGTATGATTCCTCTCATGTTCTCACGTCTGTGATCTTATGGTTCAATAGGTTGTTCTTGCCAATGGCTCTATTCACGATGTCAATCGAACATCGTACCCAGATTTGTACTGGGCTCTGAGAGGAGGTGGGAATAATTTTGGCATTGTGACAAGATTTGATCTGGCCTCATTCGAGCAAGGTGATATGTGGGGTGGGACGACAACTTCAAATGCAACAGAACTTCCCGCTGCAATCGAGGCACTGGCCAATCTCAATATCAACCATGCTTCTGATCCATTTGCTGCAGTTTTCCTGGCATACTTCTATTTACCTTCGATAGGATCATCACTGGTCAGTTTCACATTGGATTATGGGAAGCCAGTCATCAATCCTCCTATTTTCCATAATTTTACTGAGATACCCGCTATATCTGCTGATTTGAGAATTGCAACCCTTACGTCGTTGATCAACGCAACAGCAGAATCGCAACCTTCCGGGCTTAGGGAATCATATTGGACAATGACCATATTAAATGATGCCGATTTAATGAATGAAATATCCAAGATATTCGATCAAGAACTTCAAAACATCAAGAATGCTACAAATTTATTGCCTGCATTGGTTTTTCAGCCAATCTCCGAACCTATGATCTCACACTTTAGCAAGAATGGCGGAAATGCTCTTGGTATAACGAAAGAAGATGGTCCTTTGATCCGTAAGTAAATAGCTCGGATGTTTCCGTACAATGCCATGTCTAATCTTACCGTCGTCTAACAATTTCTAGTAATCAATATTGCGATTCAATGGACCGACATCACAGATGATACACGAATTATAGCATTCGCGCAAAACTGCGTTACCCGATCTACTATCTTAGCAAAAGCGCGAAATTTATGGCATAAGTTTTTGTACCAAAATTACGCCGCGCTTCAACAGAATGTATTTTCGAGCTATGGGAAAGATAATCATAAGAGACTGGTCGAGATCTCAAAGAAATATGATCCAGATGGGGTATTCGTGCGGCTGCAACCGGGATACTTCAAAGTTTATTAAAATACTTCCAAGACCTACAAGTGGCAACCCACGCAAGCTTTTCTCGTTAATTGGCAGTTTGAAAAGCGGTTGCTTCCATTACTTTTTCAGCAACACGATCTGTGGTTATCGTCATGTGTTTTCACCGGATCATTCTTCCTATGGCTCTCTTTGATTTGTCGTCGGTTGCAACGGCACTGGTGGGTTGCAGTATACTCGAAAGACCCGAGACAGGTTACCAGCTCAAGGAAAGAGGGGTTTTGCAAAATATTGAGAATTCTACAACGTATTCCCAGGGCTTGGCCAGCTAATAAGTCTTCAAAAATTCAGTCTATGAGTCGTTGCTCAGTTACGTACTTGAACCATATTATTCGAATTCCATTACAATCTGCTCAATACCGAGATTAATCTTCCTTCGGTGATTTCATTCAACGCCGTTCCAAGTGGGGAAACCACGGTATAGGGAGAATAGGCTTAAATGGAGCTCCATTCTCGGGCCAAGGCATCTTATCAGATATACATCCTTGTTGTTTGAACGATTTAGAACCATCTGATAAAAATTCTGACATGCCATGCGTGAATTGCGGGAACTTCTCCCAACTTTCAACAATAATTTGTATCAGATCACCAACGTTTAGTGGGCCGACGTCGTATTCACGTTGGTCATAGAATCTCAAGAACAGATTCGTTGAAACTCTATAAAGAAGATCAGATAAACTCAAAAATGAGAATGTTTTTCGATTTCGTATTGATCCACTTCACGAACTCCTCATTTCCTATCTTTTCAGCCTTACCTCGAGGTCCGAGGATAAACTTCGGCTATGTCGAATAATCAGATAGTCGATACGGTCTATTCGACATCGGGTACACCACCAGCGGCACACGATACTAAGGAGAAAAATGAAGCCTTTGTATCGGCGGCATCTTCGAGCGATAATGAGGAACATCTATCGGATATCGCCAATAACGATGGACCATCCAATGCGAACGATATACCTTGGCAATGGAAGCTTGCCTCGGTCATCCTAGTGTCGATGATTGGTTTTGGTTCTCATTGGAGTTCAGGAATTACAGGTGCCATGAAATCTACAATCAAGAAGGAGATGAAGATTGATAATAAGCAATATGCTTTATTGAGTGCCAGTCAAGACTTTATGGTAACAGCTTTAATGCTGGTTAGTGGTGTTGTTACAGATAGGATAGGAGGAGCAGGTAATAATACTAAATCTTTTGTTTTCCTCCGTTTGCTCACTATTCCTAGGTACAATCTTTTACGGCAACATAATCTTCACAATTGGATCCATTCTCATTGCCGGAGCTGCTCAGACCAGAAACTATCAATTTATGATTGGTGGTACAATTGTTCAAGCTCTTGGAGATATTGCTACTCAAGTTGCACAATACAAAGTCTTCTCTTCATGGTTCGCTCCCAATCATGGATTCGCTTCGACTCTTGCGCTTGAGTTAGGAATTGGCAAAATTGGTGCATTTGTTGGTAAATCATCCGCAAACATTATCTCAAAGAACACGGGAAACTTTGCAAATGTCTACTGGGTTTCAGTAGGTATGAATGTTTTCTGTAATTTGATGACTCTTGGTTTCTACATCTTCACTCGCTTCGCCAATAAAAAGTTTCCTTCCACATCTGATCCGGCTACTGGTGAGAAACTTACAGAAGGAAACAAGAGATTTGAATTACGCAAAGTTCTTGAATTACCTTGGACATTCTGGATCATTATGGCATTCTCATTATTTGAAACATCTACTGCAGCCCTCTTTACTGCCAATGCTACAGAATTGGCTGAGCAAAGATTGGGTGTATCATCTGTACAAGCCGGTTGGTATACATCAGCTATTCAATATGGCGGTAAGTATCCTACAACATTGAAAAACCTAGTAATACCATATTGACCCTTTTAGGATTTTTCTTCGTTCCTCTAATTGGAATATTCGTTGATATATGGGGAAATAGAGTTACTCTCTGTGGGTGAAATCATCGACTTATTGCACAAATTTTCTGCTAACATGCTTCAGTTACTATCGCTGGTTTTGCTGTTTTAATATCAATGTCTATTATGAACTGGGCTCCTTCAATACAGGGTACAGATGCCGCATTCGGCATTTACGCTTTTGCATATTGTTTCGGTCCAACCTTGATGATCGATAGCATTAGAACATCAATGTGGCATCAAGGAGTTTTCGGATCCGCATACGCTCTCAAAGTAACCATGAACAACGCGTAAGTCCTGTTCTTTCTAATTTACCTACTCTTCACTCACAAAAGAATAGCATGAGTATCATCGTCGGTATCGTCGCCGGCGTAATTCAAGACGCAGATAACAATTCCTACGACAAAGTCACGATTCTCTATGTTACTCTTTCGGCGGCAGCAGCACTCATGTCACTAATCATGATCGGGCTCGCATATTATTGCGTTGATTTCCGCATGTTGCAATGGACGCGCAAACAGAGACTCGCTAATGGTGACTTGATTAATGAGCGAAAGGAAAAATTCCATAATGAGAATGGACCGAGAAATCGTAAGATTTCAATGTATTGTCTTGGGGTATTGGCGCTGTTGGTTTTAGGTTCGTGGTGTGCGTATTTCTGGGGCGTGGCTACAGGAAATAATAACGGTTAATGATTAATGGGATTTGGAAATGGAATTGTGATGGGAAAGTATTAAAATGGTTGACTGGATATTGTATGTAATGAGCTTGGATGATTTGATGTTTTTTTGCGTTATGTTTTGATGCTCGGTATAGAGTGCGGAAAATTGGATTTGGACTTGTGATGATCCTTCTCATCTTATATGATGTGTCACTTTTGTGGTTAGATATGGGAACAAACCAGGAGCCGGCCGTCTGTCATCAAGCTATACAGTGATATGTGCGCATTCTGGGTCTGATGAGGGGAGGGGGGATTCTTAAAAACCAGACCCTTGATGAACTATTAAATCTGCTTGCTTGTTGAACTTCAGCCTCACAAGTGTAAGATCAAAATCCGAAAACTCTACATCTCTCAAAACCCACAAGATTCGCTTCAAATATTCACCATGGGTCCACAAACCGCATCATCAGCGGCCTCATCACTTCTCTCCTGCGCTTCATCACTTGCACACGCATTCTTTCATCTTCGTATGAAAGTGATAATACTTGACAAGCTCTTATCCTTATCATATTCGCCGATATTGGATGCAGTATGTATAGCATGTCTGCCTGTCTTGTTATGTTGCGCGATTCGCTTCTTTATCTTTTCCCACCAAGTGGTTCTCGGGAGGTTTTTGAGAAGGTGGCAGAGATGCCGCTTGTGGATTGTAGGGGCTGGGATGGATTTTTATCTGGAGGAGATAATTCGTTTTGAGACATCTAGCTGTGATTTTGAGGACAACTGTGACAGCACCAGCGCGGACTCATGTGGTTGATAGTCAAGCAGTTCAGGACAGGTGCTTTTGATTTGTAAGTCTTCTGCAGACTTTTTGCATTTGGATGGATGCATGTTGTTTCTAGATAGAGGATTTGGTAATTGGAAAGGTTGATCGATAGTCATTGCTGCGGAGGTGCTTGCATTTTTGCAGTTTGTGATGTGAGTTTGATTGTAAAAGAATGCGGAGGGATAAGTCGTACTAAGATCTTAGTCGGTGTCTTTTCTATTATTATTGGCTTCTGTCACCGGACAGAATGAGTGTTTTGTTGGCGCCTTTCAGTTCTTCGTCTGTCGATATCTTAAAGTGCAATATTGTATTGGGCTAATGCTCACGATGAAAGTCCTTCCGTCTCCTAGGTTCAATTGAGATGTCTCGAGCTAAAACATTTATCAGCTTTCAATAGTTTGAAGCTCAAGCTTGGCGTAGTCATGCGTGTTTGGGGGTTGGGTGATGAAATATTTGAAAGACATGTTGTTGAATCAATGTCATTCGATGAGCATACGGTCTCGGGGTGATAGCTTGAATTCTTTTCCCTTCTCTTTACCGGCTGAAATTGCGCACCTCTGAGATTAAAACGTCTTACCCTGGTGACATGCCACTTAATTGTCTTGATCGAAATCAAGACACCATTGAAAACATTGATCCTGGTCACTACCAACTGTTGGCTTTTTTCCGTCTGAGAAACGTACCCAGATAATTTTTATCATGTTTGTCGGTGTAAGCAACATAAAATAATGCATTTCATTTGACTAATGCTGTTAGTCTGCTGATAGACTTCATATTACCTACTAAAAGCATGTTGCCATGTGTCCAACACTTGGAACCAAATGTTGGATGACAATCGTTCACATGGTAAAATTACCTCTATAAGATGATTGTGTTAGCCAGCTTTTTGTTTTAAACTCATTGAATTCTTAAAAAATACCATCATGCGATTCAGTGAAAGGTTTACGGAAGAAATGTCAAAGTATGAGTCCTTTGCGGGTCATTCTTACTATCTTGTAATTTTACAGGCTATATTCTCTTTAATTTTTCTCAAGGTCATTTTTCTCCAAAGAATCTCCATGCTTAGATTGCTGACAATTTCTGTAGCTGTCTCTCACTGCAATCTATCGTGTTACTTTTCATCCATTAGCAAAATATCCCGGCCCAAGATGGGCAAAGATCACAGATTTGTATTCTGCTTATCATAGTTTGGGAGGAACGCTCCATGTAAGAACTTTGCAAGCTCATGATAGATACGGTAAGCAGATCAGCTATATTAATCCTAGCAGCTGTTGAGATATACTCTAGGAAGTGTAGTTCGCCTGGGCCCTAATAAGTTAGTTTTCAATTCGGCTGAAGCTCTTCAAGGTACTTTCCATTCCAGTCATGGGCGATCTTTTTCTAATTTATATAATATTCAGAGATTTATATATCAAAAGATGTTCAGAAATCAAAAGGATATGCTGCTCTAGTCACCACACCAGGTGTTCATAATGTCCACAATTCAGTGGACTTTTCGATACACAAACACAAAAGAAGGGTCATTTCAAAAGGCTTCTCTATCCCATCTCTGCTAGCTTTCGAGCCAACAATGATTAACACTGTCAACCTCTTGATACAAAATCTAGCTAGGGCATCTATCAAAAGCAAAAGTCAAGATAACTGGTCATCACCTATCAATATGGGTACTAGCTTTAAACACATGTCTTTAGACGTCATGGGAGAATTCGGTTTTGGACAATCATTCAACTTACAAACTTCTTCTGATAACCATTTTCTTCCAGAAATGATTGCAGGAATACTGACTAGAGGGGGAGTTTTACTCCAATGTCAAGCTTTCCGAAAGATAAGAATCGAAAGATTTTTCAATCGTAAAGTCCACAAAGCCGTCAGAAAATACCATTCCACGGTAAGTAAGTTGGTGGCGGATAGATTGAAGGAAGACAAGAATGAAAAGAGTGATTTGTTTTCTTTCATTTTCGATGCGCAGTATTCAATCGATGGTAAACATGAGGATATCGAAACTATGACAGAATCCGAATTATTTACTGAGAGTGGGTTTTTACTTGCTGCTGGTAAGTACCTTTTCAGATCTTCCAAATATCTAGAGAATTTTCGTTGATTCACACAAACAGGTTCTGATACATCCTCCACATCTCTCTCGGCCCTTCTCTTCTACCTCTCTCGATACCCAAAATGTTACGAAAAAGTCACCGCAGAAATTAGGTCTACCTTCTCATTTCTCTCCGAAATTCACAGCGGCCCAAAAATAACCTCTCTCAAATACCTACGTGCCTGTATCGAAGAAGCTCTTCGCATGAGTCCACCCCTCGGCTCCGCACTCTGGCGAGAAGTTCGTCCCGGAGGCATCACTATCGATGGCGAATTCATCCCCGCAGGCTATGATATCGGATGTGCAGTCTATGCTATACAACACAATGAACGATATTTTCCCGATTCCTTTGAATTTCAACCCGAGCGCTGGATAGTATCGGAAAACAATCCGCAGGAAAAAATTGAGGAGATGAAATTGGCGTTTGCACCGTTTAGTTTGGGGCCAAGGGGATGTCCGGGGAAAATGATGGCGTATATGGAGATGGGGATTATGATAGCGAGGATGATTTTTTGCTTTGATTTTAGGAGACCGAGGGATGGGGGGTGGGGAGAAGTGGGCGAGGGTGTGCTGGGTGATGTGGGGGGGAGGGCGAGAGTAAATGAGTTTCAGTTGATGGATCATTTAGCTAGTACGCATGCGGGACCTTATGCGGAGTTTAGATTGAGGGATGGGTTGGAGAGTGAGTTTGAGGGGTTTTAGTTGGGTTTTGTGGATTTGGGGGAAGAATTTTAAGTGGTAGGTAGCGAGAAGACTTAGGGTGTCGTGTGGCAACATTGAAAGAAAGCAAGATTTACATATCTTGTCAAAGCTGTCTGTTTTGAATGTTAGTTTAATACTTTCTACACCTATAGTAGCAAAGTTGTCGCTATCGTCTGGACTCTTTTTCGTTTTGCAGAATCATCTCCACTTCAACCATTCACAAATCTTACAAAAACTTATTTGTGAATGTCCAATCACACAACCATTTTCTGTTAATTTAGGGATCAAACATCTATTCATTTGATATATCAATAGTTGCGAGGAGACGCGAAAGTGGTGGAAAATTGTCTTTCCAAATCCATTCACCCGTTTGCAAAATTCATCTCTTCATACTTATTCACGCGCTTGAAGATATGAATCACATTTTTCTTCCTTCTGTCTTCTACTCAGTCTCCATATCTCTCAGAAAATTGTAATATAGTCTTTGCATATAATTAGAATGTTTAAAATCCAATTACTCTTCAATTTTTACATCTCAAATGCTCCTATTGAAGCAATTCCCATTAAGTTGCCCAAACCAAAAAATTAATCATCGCCATTCCGAACAAAATGTCCATTCCATCTCCAACACCCTTCAAACCTCGATCCTCATCCCTGTCCCCGAATTCACATCCACTATCAAAATCTCAATCTCAATTACAATCTCAATCACAACCAAGATCTCAACCTCAGCCTCAGTCAACATTCCATCTTCTCACTCAAACCCAAATCCAAACCCCAGACAAAAAATGTATATATCTCCTTACCACATACACCTGTTCCCATTTCGTACAACCATTTACTCACCCAACAAATATAATCCATACCGAGAATTGCATTGCGAGATTTGGAGGCAATTGTTCGAGTCCGGGGTATCGGTATGAGATATTAGGGAATAGAGGAGAAGTATGCGAGGCTTGTCTACGAGGCGGAAAATCGATGAAGGAGGGAAAGGACTCGAGTGGGGAGCTTCGGCTAAGAGATGAAGAAAGGGGAAATGGTTTCGAAATGGAGATGAAGGGAGATAAGGATATTATGCTAGGGATAGACTCGAAAGCGAAGACGGATGAAGAAACGATTCATTATCCGAGGAAGAACCAGGAAAGTGATGAAATTGCGGAAACCTCATCAACTTCTGTTTTTCCATTAAAGAAACCACGAATTTCTCCGGAAATGTATAAACGTTGCGGTGAGAGGAGCGGTAATGGAAGGGGAAAACGAATGATGACTTATGAATCTCAACGAGCGGTTTCAACACAGAGAAAATCGATGATTGCGGGGAAACAACGTGTTTCTGTCATTGTTGAGGAGGGATGGGAATATGATGGTGATGGTGATGGATATGGAATTTTCGATTCGAGTTTGAGATGTGGGAGGGAAAGGGGAAGGAAATGTTGGGAGATTTTATGGGAGAGGTTGAGAAAGTTGTGGATGAAGATTAGAGGGTCTGGGGGGGGGGTTAGAAATTGGGATTAGGTCTTAATTGAGGCTTTTGAGGGGTGTTGAGCTCGTCTCTGTGATTAGTCCAAGGGCAAATTCGCTTGTATATCTGACATCTTCTTATTAGGTTTCGGATTCATCGATATTCAGTATATGGTAATCAACAGTTCTCTTTCTAGATACAATATATAGATATACAAATAGATATTGATGTAATTGCCACATTCCTTTTTGTAACTCGATTTTGTATTAGAATGATATTTTACCTCCATTCATCCCCCCTTTAGCCATCTTTGATATATTAAGACACTTATATTTTCATGGTAAATATCGATAGATGGGAAATAATCCAAAGACGAAGTGAGCATATAATATGAGTGATACTAAAAAACTGGATATAGTCTTCGCTTGTTTAAGAGCGCATCTGTATCGCTCTCAGTGCCGAGTAGTATGTTTAAGCGAGCATATATTATTGTGAGGTTGAGCACAAGATCATATTTCCCCGTAGACAACTTTGACAAAATTTAGTACTTATAATCAAATAAGATGATATCTCTAAAATTACATACATTCAGCATATCCCATTGTACCTCAGTAATCATCGAAACATTCACCCCCAGCCACCCTGTAAATCATATACAAAAAATACATCCCCTCTGAAAATAGTCATCCAATCCATACCATTCCTCTCCAATATAAAAATAATAATAAAACAATAATAATCTATTCGCAACTTTGCTATTTTATTCGTTTCTCAAAATAACATGAATGCAACTCCGCCCTATCTATACGGCTAAATATGGTCACAACTCTGTAAACATCCCATACCTATGATTCAGTAGCAGTAGAACGTTTCCTATGTAACTAGTCATTTCTGTATACGGGTCTCTAGGGTTGCATGTTTTGTATATAAACATAGATTGAATCCGGATTCTTTTTTGTATTATTACAAGTAAATATTACTTTAGGGTACTTGCAAAAAGTTCTCGACACATCTTCGACTTCAGACAAGTTTCTCAAGTACTTTCGAATCTACAAGTCTTCACATCTTTTTTAACATCAGTCTACCTTCAAATCTCAATACCAACATCAAGACAGTAATGATGTCAAACAATTCGAGATTCACTTTCCCAAGAACTCTTGGTGGTCAACACCAAATCACATCGCAAAAGTCGTCTAATTCCAAGCAGACGCAGAATAACGAGCGATGTATATATATCGTTCAAGGTTAGTCTCCCCCTCCCCTTTCCATCTCACATCTATCACATCCAACTAACAATCCACCAGAATACGCCTGCCCCGTTCACCCTTCCCTCAACAGCCCTCGCATCCTACACCGCACCCCCTGTCTGCAAGCCGTGCTTCCCGTAGCCTTGCAAATAGACTGCGAGAACTACGGTCAAATATCCCGGTACGACAAGAATCGCGGATGTATGGAGTGTAAAACACTCACGGTGAAGCATCCTGAGATCCTGAAAAAGATGCAGGAACTGGGAATGGAACAAGAGAGCATCGATCATTTCGAGAAAGTGACTAGCAGCTTTTCTGCTAGTAGGAGGGTTGTGGAGCTGGTCAGGTCGAGGGAGGAGATGGAGAGTGTGAGAAGAAAGGAGGGATACGACAAGGACGCTGCCGGAACGGAGCGCGAAACCGTACGGCCTCAACCTTCAACTGTAAAGGCTGAGAATCTTGAACTGGAAGAAATCCTCGAGGAGAATAACACTCTTCCATCTTCCGCCGAGTCTACCGAGCTCGAGACTCCCACTCCCACCTCTGCTACTGTATCCGCAGAGCAAATCCCAAGCGACCAAGTTGCGACGCTAAAATCTTCCAGTCTCTTAGAACGAGAGACCCTCAACCGACTCAACCAACCACAAGCTGCAGAAATCCAGCTTCCCGAAACCCCACCACCCTTTTCCCCCTCCCGCACCCCCTCGCTCCTCTCCCCAGAAAGACTGACAGATAACGTCCACATCCAACTGGACGAAGACTGGGACTGGGACGACGAAGAACCCGAGCGCGTTTTCGGAGAGGTAGCACTTGCGCCATCCTTCACTTGCCAGACGGGTGATGAGTGGATTGTAGTTGGGAGTTGGAAACAGTGATGCTGGCCACGGAGGGGCTTGGGAAGAGTGAGTCAGGGTATCTTTGCTTGAGTGGTGCGATATGGAGTTCGGATAGAAAAACTAGGATTTATTTATTCAATTTGGACAGAATCCACGTCCGTTTTTTACATTTTAGTAATACTAATATTAATATAAACATTAATATCAATCATCTATCCATGCACCTTGATTATATTTCACTATAAACCTACTTACATAATGAATACAAGTATTAATCATTCATGACTTGCCTACTTTTCATCCAATAAGATATCGAAACATCTTTCTTGTTTTAGATATACATATATTGTGCGTGAGAAAACGTGACCTATGGGTTATGTGATAGGATTATTGGTATTTATAGCTCCTCCTTCTGTAGACTAAAAATACATATGATTTACCTTTTTTATTTTGATCTCTTACATTGTATATTCTAACCCAAATGTGTTCTCAGATTTTGCTATTGCTATATGGTGATTCACCCTTAATCACTAGGGATAGCTGTTAGATTGATTATAGTATATGCGAAGGCTTTTCTTATGTGATCTCTATCACCTTCTACTCTTTTACAATATATACAATACCATGATAAATTCAACGATAAATTACTTTTCTATTACTAAAACTCGCCTAAATTTACTTTCGTCTAGAATTCTAATTCCAATTCCAGAATCAACAGCTAAAAGCTAAAATCAAGAATCTAAAGTCTCACTCAAAGTTCGAATCATTTATTAATAAATAAGATCCCCTCAAACCAAACGAATATTGAAAACACACACACTCTCTCTATCATTTCCTCCCCCCAACGATATGCAGCCCGCATGCGGAAACCGCGACCGCCGCATCGGGCAAGGCGCGTGCACCGGCCCACGTCCGCTGTGGCGGGGTATAAGAATCTCGCGTCCTCCATCTCTCGCTCTTTCTCTCCTTCATCCGTTTATAATAACTACCAAGTCCGCAGTTGCGAAGACCGCGCGGTACAGTCAACATTTCATTCCTGATATTCATTTGCAAGAAAGACCTCACCCTATTTTATCGCCCACTCCATGCAGCAAAGACTTCCTCGCAGTAGCCATGTCTAATCCCTCAATGCCTTCAATTCTCCCTTCCGATCTCATTCAACTAGTCCTCTTGGCTATTATTATCCTCCTGCTCGCGGTAACAATATCCTACGTCCTAGGCTGTTACGTCCTTGAGGTCAACACCGAGTTGATAGATGGCGGCAGAACTGAACGCACAAATCAACTACTTTTCTTTCGCAAAGGCCCCGTCAAATTCATCATCGGTAGCCACCATGTTGGCCGTCGGGTTCTTCAGACTACGAATTCGCATGCTTCTTTGGTATCGGGTTCAGGGCGACAAGCGGGCTGAGACTGGTAAATACTTCTCGCCGAGTACGCGATCTCTCAAGCCCTCAGCCCACCATTTCCGTGCATGAAACTGCTAATTTAGATTCAGCCGCAATCGGAGTCAGCAATATGGGTATCACGAAGAACAATCCACGCAGATCTTGGCCGTGGGGGCGAGAATGAAAGAGACAGGGCATGAGGAAGTACGACGGAAGCTGTCTAAACTTGGCATTCTTGGCCTGACCAGAGACAAGCAATCAGTTTTGCGAATTCTGATTAAACAGATGAAAATAACCATCACTTCCTTCGCTTCTAATAATTCACCTTATATAGCACTTTCAGACTTGAGTCCTGATCTTCAGACATCAAATCATCTAATTGTATTTCGTTACTGGCGACTTTGACTCTATTCACAAGTCGTTTTGATACTATTGAGAGCCTTGACCCTCTATTCACTTGGAATTTGTTTCTCTCGCCTGGAAGACGCCAATGTCTTTTCTGTGACACATCATGCAGGGATTCAATCTGTTCCAATTATTATCCGGGTCAGTTGCTGTGGGCTGGAATTCGCTGATCGCACAAGTTCCTTCCGCAAGTAGTTCTAGATTTGCTCCCGCAAATCAGCGCCAACTAGCGCACTGGCTCACCGGAATTCTACCCTAAAATCCAGTAACTGTCTCCAAAAGGGATGATTCTCCGGTCTGGCCTCTGGCAGCATTGTGATGTATCACACCTCGCTAGCTCATTGATCAGGACTGTTTCTGTGGCTCACATTCATTTGCGGACAGGAGGCAGGAGTGACTCACCCGTGGCACTTGCAGGATTCTGGATGGCTTGAAGTCCAATCGATTCCTCTTCACACCATCAAAACCTTCTCCTGCCGCGGCCACTTCCAAGAAGGGCCGAGCCAAGTACTGTGAAGCCGTCGCTGCACTCGAATCCCAGCGCCAAGGCTACACCATTTCTCTCTCCCACTTCATTTTGGCATCAATAAGAGCGGAAGAACTCCCACCTTGGCCCTGAGCCATCTTGCCGAAGGCTTTCTAACGGACTTTCCATCAATCCTGACAAGTGCTTCGATTGGAGCGATCCATATGTTTTAGGTAGTCTACAATCGCAATTCAATGGGCTCACCCTTTGCTCACTGTACTAGCCCATATCTTCCTACATCAACACTGCTTCTTGGGCCTGCATCAATGCACAAGATGGCCTAGATGAGCCCTCTTCACACCATCGAAACCTTGCGCCTGCTGCGACCGCTTTCAGATGCCTAAAAAAAAACCTAAACTCTGCAATTCACCGAGAACTGGCACCGCCATAAATATAAGAATAATACAACAACAACAACAACAACAACAAGAAGGCCTTGAATACAAACATTCAACTCCTATACTCATATCTCAGCCAATACTCCACGACTCGACTCGGAGAAAGAATCGCCAGCAACATCGAAAGGAGATCGAAACCAGGAGTAGGAAATCAAGAAATAACAGCTTCCCAACCACTCGCTCAACTGCTAGGAATTCCAATCTCAACTTCCAGCTACGGCGATGTTGGCGCTAGCGCACAAACGCAAGTCCGAGCGAGAAAGGTCGACAGTACACAATGTGATACGAGAAAGGTATTATCTAAGAGATAGATCGACATAAACTTATTGCAAAGAAAAAGAGAAGATAAAAGATAAAAGAGGGTAATAATCGAAAAGGGATAAGCGAGGAGCTCTTATACCTCACAAAAGCAACACCGGATCCATACCCACACACCTTGCCACATACAGCGGTCGCTAAACCCCGGGGGGGGGGGGAGTGCAACACTACGCCCCAGATTATACAAGAAAGGATTAAGAAATTGCATATTGCATTTGTATACCTATTGAAGTTTGGAAATGTAAATTGAGATGAAAAGTAACGCTAATGTATCTGGTGATAGATATGGTTGATATATTAGATATTAAAAATTACATTAACTTTATGTGATTTCCGACAAAGTTGTTCAAGCAATCAATTGAATGCTTACTACCTACCCGCGTGTAAAAGGATAATAAGACAGCAATATCATTATTATCATCATCATCAAAGACAAGATATCAAAATCCATAATTCGATACACACATATATAATTTCAAATTATCCACATACTAATTTCAATAATATACTCCTATCAATCACCTATCTATATATAAATTTTCTGATTCATTCCTCTATCTATTCCCCATCATCACTCCTTTCCATATCTTTTGTTTCACAATCCAGGTACCTACTACCACTATCTGTACATCTCTACTCATTTACATGTACCACTATCATATCATAACATAATGATACCAACTACATCACATAACAGCACTCTAACTTACACCTCCCCTCCCGTCCCCTCCCATTCACTGTACTCCTCCTCCTTCCTTCCAATTATACAACCAGAAAATTACAATTCCTTAGTAACTCTAGGTCTATCATCTCTCCTCCCAATCCCCATTCCCAACCCTGTATTTTGTTCCCCCTCCCTCTCAATTTCCCTCTCCACCATTTCAATACTACTCAAACTCGGGAACCTTTTACTAAAATCCGCGAGATATTCTTCTTTTTCCAAGGAAGTCATATCTGATCTTGGTTGAATCCCAGACGCTCCTCTACTAGCTAGATATGACTGTTTAGGCGGAGAATTATTGACAGCAAGACTACCTCCTGTATTCATATTATTGAGATGTGTAGGTTTGGGTGGGGCACTTGGTCTTGGTCCTGTTTTAGTATTTGGTAATTGAGAAGGTGTTTGTTGAGGTCGAGGTTTGGTATAATTGAGATCAGGTGAAGGGATTGAAGGCTGAACTGGTTTGCGAATTGCAGAAGGTTTTCCATATGGATTTCCAGTTGGTAAAGGATTAGGTTGACCTGGTATATCGGTATATCTTCCATAACCTTCTGCTGTTTTCTTTGGGGAAGGTTGTTGACTATTTTCATCCAAGAGACTTTTGACTTTGTGTTGAATACTTGCAGCTCGGGTTACCCCACCAATACTCTTTGGGGCTGGTGCACCACCACGATCAGCAAGTCGTTTTCGATATTCGGCTGCCGCATCAGAAACACGTTTTTCTTCAATTGATAATCTTCTTCGTTCATTTTCTCTTCTTTGTTCTGGCGTCATGTTGTCATCTACCGTTCCATCATCACTTCTATCATCTGTTGCCTCGGATCCAGCTATTGGTGTCAAGTCACGTCGATCTAGATCATGTAGAGGACTTGGGGTTCTTGGACCAGGTGGAGCGCTGGCATTGTTTTCAAATCTTTTGAAAGCATCTCCAAATTTACCGGCCAACAAATTTTTCGTTCCAGATAACGAAATCGTAGGCATACTAGAACGTTTAGATTTTGAACCACTACTTCGACGTCTATCTTTCTTGACCCTTTCGTGATCTTCCATTGATTTGAGAAAGTCAACATTCGATTGAGGATCATCATCAAGTGAATCTGTGACGGCAGAATCTCTAGAATATGATGGACTTCGTTGAGAATCAATCGAGGGACGACCTTCCTTTTCTCGAAGAAAGTCCATATTTGATTCCAAATATTGACTTGATGGACGTGATCGACTCAAACTGGATTTCGTTCGAGGAATAGTACTTTCAAGTGCTTCATTGCTAGGTCTACTCATTTCGAGAGATGGTCTAGATGATGATGAATGTTTTGAATGAGTAGATTGTGGGTTGTATGAAGAGGTTCGAGGTAACCCAGGATGAACAGGTAAAAATTCTTGTGGTTCTAAAGTCGGTGTTCTAGAAGGAGTTGCGATTTGATTTCTTGGCAAACTAGTTGATCGATGATGGTCCGATGGAAGAAGACGTGGAGAAGCGGTAAAATTAGGTGGTCGTGTATTTGAAGGCGGGGGAGTTGGTGTTGTCATGGTACCTTGAGATACATATGATGATGGTTTTACACCAGGATGAGTAGGTGTAGGCTGATATATTAAGGTTGCCGGTACATCTGATGTTTGAAGTTCAAGTGGATTACTGGATAGAATTTGTTGAGCACGAGATGGCTTGTTGGTTGAAGTTGATGACCCCGGTCGGTTTGACATCGCAAATGCATCATCAGCTAATCTTTCTGTCACTCGTTTGCTAACAGGTTGCGATGTCTTTGTGGGTGATGTTGATCCAAAATCAAATTTGCCTCCTTCATGAAGGAGTGAAAATTGATCCAAGCTTGGAAATCGATTGGAGATTTCGTCCACAGCTGGAGGAGAAGTTGTAGAATCCAAAGCGGCAAATGGATCGCTAACTGTACCTCTCATTGGAGACGGACTAGGTTTTGTAGCTTGTGGCTGTGTATTAGCCGTGGGTCTTCCCCTTCGCATTGGTACAACATCAGGTATAACTGTTTGATGTTGTGTTGGAGGCGCAAAAACTGCTCCCACCACTGGAGGTGATGTCGGAGAATCGGTAGCTGGCAATTGCTGATACTGTCGCGATTCTGATTGGGTTCTTCCAGCATATATCTGATATGGTGAGTTTTTATTTGCCAGTGGAGGATGGAAGATTTAAAACAACATACGTCCTTGATTGGAACCTCGATTCCTTGCATGAGACATGATTCCCTCAAAACTTGGTATATATTGGGACGAGATGTTGGCTTCTCTTTCAACATAGATGCTAAAATTTGTTAGCACAATTTCTTCTTAATGATCGCACCATTGGATGTACCTATTAAATTCTTAAGGGGGTCCGAAAACATTGGATATGAGGGAAATTTAAAGCTTGCGTTCAAGATAGCAAGTTGACCCTGAGCCTCGAATGGTGTAGTATAATAACACAACTTATATAGCAGTACCCCTAATGCCCAAATATCCGACTTCTCATCAATTGGTAGTTTCCTGTATACATCGATCATCTCAGGACTTCTGTATTGTAATGTTGTATGTTTTTGAACATCGTCTTCGATCAATCTGCATTCAGCAGCGGTCGTAGCAGCAGGTCGCGGTGGTGCCGTGGAACCAAAGTCGCAGAGTTTAAATCTTCGAGAAGGACCGGTAGAAGTTATGAGAACGTTCTCAACTTTAAGATCTCGATGTAAAAGGGGGGGTTTGAGGTAGTGCATGCATGCTACTCCCTCTGCCACGTCTGAGAATATCTTTAGAATTTCGGGTTCCGTCAACCTGTTTTGAAGTCGAGTATTCATGAAGTCGATCAAACCACCACCATTGCAAAATTCCATGAGTAAAAATACCTCGTATCCTCCCCCTTTCAGCTGTGATGCATGTGAATCGTAATATGTGACAATTGGGCGGTGTCCCTTTAACTTCTTCATGGTTTCCACTTCGGTTCTCATGTTTGCCAAATGTTCCTTGTCAGGGACCGCGACTCTTTTCAATACCGCAATGTCTGTCCCATCGATAGGTTTTGGCATTTTGACCAGGTAGACATGAGCGAACCCCCCTTCCGAGAAGTACTTTTGAATGACGACCTTGTGAGATCCGACTTGGATTTTGGTCCCGGGTGCAAACGTTCCAGGCGGTGCTGACGGGTCAGGTATTGGTACAGGTCCTCCATAAGCCGCAGATCGAGGGGCAGTCGCTGGCACATTGTAAGATGCCATGATTTATGTTGTAGGTGTGTAAAGCACGACGATGGCAGATGTCGAGCAGCTAAGAATTAGATGTGATCACCGCATTGAGTGAAGTATGGCGACTTGTAGATCGATTCTTGGAATTAAAAAGATATAAAGTAAAGCTTGACAAGATATTCCAAAGTTGATTGAAAGATGGATGCGTAGATTCAACGGTCAACGTTCAATGTCCAATCCAAATTGCATAGAGTATCGAGAATGATGGGATGGGGCATATCCAGGCTGGCATTGATGTTATCCATTGATTTGGTTGAGGACTCACCGCCTTTCTGTTCTGCCCATGCATATTGGCCAATGGAAAAGGGAAGAGAACGTGTCTCACGGTAGGTAGATCATCTGGCTTTGGTGGGTATGAAATGCAAAGAGAGCGTGTGAACGAAGGAACACCTTTTGATCGTTGTTGTCAAGTGATGGGATGAGAGCGAAGTGAGGCGTGGAGGGGGTTTTTGATGGACGATGAATTTAGAAGAGAATTTATATAGACGTGTGTATATAGACGCGTGTGTATAGCCGTGTGTATATAGACAGGTAGATAGACAGGTAGATAGACAGGTAGATAGACAGGTAGATAGACATGTATATACATATACACATACATATACACATACATATACACATACATATACATATTTACTCACACACATACACCGATGCATATTTCACATTTGACACATTCCCCAGTTTCGCAAAGGAACATACCTGGGTCGAAGCATAACGGCCGTCTCAATTATGAATGATAGATCGATGGATCACGGCTCTAGCCTATTCCGGCATCACCATCTCATCGCGAATACGTTACAACCTGACTCGTCACTCGTCACTCGTCACTCGTCATTCATTCTCCAGATGGGATTGTGATTGCCTCGCTCTCCTTAGCATGTAACTCGGCCAGCCCTGTCAAGATTCTTGCACCCATTCCATCGATGCTGTCACAGATGCGAGTATCAAGATGGGCAATTGCTCGACCCAACTATGCCCAAGTACGGAGATTGACGGCGAAAGCATTGTAACACACACCACAAAGCGATGGGGCTTTACCCCATATGCAAGAACTTGAGTTCATTAAAACATTACGCTCTTTGAAATGCATATGGTGAAATTGAGGTGGTGAAAGTATTATAAATGTATAAATGTATAAATGTCAGCAACTTGTACGAATTTATCAAAGTAAATCTATTCCTTGAGAATTCTATCAAGAAGTCTATTAAATCCTTTGAAATCTTTATAACCTTTCAAAAGTAAGAGAAAAGTTGAAAATCGAAAGTTGAAGGGGGCAGCTCAATATGTATTCGTATCCGAATTAGCTAAAGCAGTAGCAAAATCTATAAAAACAACAAGTTTTATGACTTACGCCGTCAACCTCTGCAATGATGATGGTGTTGTCGGACAATGTTTCAATTGTGCCTTGCATACAATCTACAATCGCACCCTCCTCGTGCTCCCTCGGCTCGTGAATGATATTACGTGGATGAATCGTGATGAAGCGATGACTAGTCGGTACATGGTGAGTCCTGCATACCGACAATGGAGTTTTCGATGAAACCGGAAGTCCGATGTCTATTTCGAGGACCGGTAATTGATGCTGTCCCCAGATTCGTTGCTCGAAAGGGATGATGGTTGATGTTGATATCGATATTGATATTGATGGTGCACCAGGCCTCTTTTCTTTTTATTGATAGATAATTCGGTGGGCACGACGATCCAGAACCAGATCCAGATCCAGATACAGATACAACAGAAAACATCTACCTGCCATGACTCCATGTACTTACTCCCTGTCTACATTTGATTCACGTCGCGTCGTCTGATGTCGAGCTTTATTCTGATGCGTGCCGTTATGGTAAGACCGTTGCGAAGTCTATCCCCAAACCCCATGCCATCTGTTCTTTTCATTGGAGGGCGATGATGGTCTAGAGTAAATTTGCTTTGTGATTCTTGGGCACGCACACGCTTTTCGATAGCTAGTCCGATAGCCAAGGTGTGGTAGGCACCGTAGGTATGCTGCAATCTGTATTGAGGCTGCTTGCTTGGAATATCAACCTATGAAATTGCATCCAAATTTAATCTCCGACGGAAGGAAGGTGCAAGTGGGAGGACAGCGGGCTGACTGGAGCGAAGAGCAGACCTGACGGTGTTGACTGGCGTTGACAGGCGTTGATTGCATATAGATGGAGAGGTTTGATGTTCCTATGTTCATATGTTCCTCTCCTCTCCTTGCCCATTCTGGGTATTGTATTGTCATGATTGTTGTTGCCATCTCCCTGGTATTGCTCTCTTCTCTCTACATAGTATGCATCCTTCACATGATTGCGATTACTCATTCATCACCTAACCCATCACCTAATCCGCCAAATTCGCACTTCTCTTCTCTGCCGTTCCCTTTCCCTTGTCCTCTGTCTCTCTGCGCGCCCTCTCCTCCCTCTCCCTCTCCCTCTCCCTCTCTCTCTGCGCTCTTATTTTTTTTTTCCCTCTTTCCCAGCCATATTCGTGATCTCCATTTTAGTGAAAGGCTTGAAGCAACTGCAACAGGGATCCGCTCAGCGCTAAGCCTTTAAGCGAATTAAGAAAATTATTGGGATTTTCTGAATACTTAAGGACCATAAAGGACGGCGACTCCCCGACCGACCATGTTGCTACCATAAGAAACCACCAAAATCCACACAAGGGCACATTCAGCCAATCAACGAGGCCAACGAATTTTATACCAATCCACGCCAATCCATCCCAAACCACACCGGTGCATACATATATCAGTACATATATCGGTACATACACATATCAGTCAACCATATCAACCATATCAACCACATCGACCACATCAACCACACCAACCGTACCCAACGATACCATACACACCTTGCCACACACGCCATACCATACATATCGACAACCACAGTCGATCCAGTCAGCCATTCAATTCAAAGGGACAAGAATACACTAATAGCTTTTCCCCGTATTTAATTCTTCAATTGACCAAAAATATCCCGCCTCGCGATCAAGGCTGAAAGGTTGCAATCCAATCCACGTCGTCGCTATCAACATTAGCCCTACTCACATCTCCAAACATTATCAAAAAATTCTTTGGATCCTTGTGCGATTACTTATCTATTAACTCATTGCATTTACGCGTCTAATAAACTTTTCTCCGACAGTGCTTGTTGCAACTATCGTTGAAAATACTACCCCAGCTCCACTCCTACGTTTTTTGCCACGACGACGACCATCCCAACGATAACGGAGGTGAATGGATTAACGAACGTTCACAAGCACTCATCTTTTGGCACATATGGCGTTTTCCCTTTGAACCTCTTCACACGGATAATGAACCACACGCGTATTGAAAATGGCTTCAAGGTAATGTTTCACCTCCACCACCCCCAATATTAAGTTGTGATCAATGCGGCCGCGTTGCATTTGAATGCTGCACTTCGGGAATTAATTATGGATTTGCTGACATGATGATACGTTGAAATAGATTGGATCGACTTGTCACGTGAGTAGCTTCTTTTTGGGTCACTCCATCTTTTTTCCGTTTTGGTTGAGACAATGTCAACCCCTGGAAACTTTTTAATATGCCGTGGGCTTTTTACGGGAATTGTATGATTGAAGATCTCTTTTGACATGATATGATCATCAACGATCTTCATTTCGAGAATATTCTGGACGAGTTTCATTGGAGCCTCATCTCGTTCTCCTATCTCCTGCTAACTTTTGACCTAGGCTACTGGAAACAGGAAGCACTCCATTAATTAGGAATACTGCCGCTCAGCAATTGGCGGATGTGCAGAAATCACATCCCGAAGAACTTTTCAATTTATTAACAAGAGTTGTTCCATATCTTCGTCACAAGACTTGGGATACGCGAACAGCTGCTTCGAAAGCATTAGCTGGAATTGTTGAGAATGCAGAAAAGTATGACCCAAACGGTGAGGATGACTTAGCGAAAGATGAATCAAAGATTGAAGAATCTGGCATCAAAAAGGAAGAAGCCGTAGAGCCAACACCACTTGCCGAAGGTCAATTAAGTCTTGACACTCTCGATATTGTATCAATTCTCAAATATGGCAAAGAACTTGTTCGTGGTGGAGATAGAGGTCACGATTGGGCTCTAGCTTCTTTGGATCCTGCTCAACGTCTCGCTCATCAAAAAAAGACACTTGATGGACGACTTGGTCTTCTTGGTCCATATTCCGAAGAGGAACTTGAATACGCAGTTCCTAGCACTAACCAGAATGGATCCAGTACCACACTGGCACGTGAGGATTCAAATGGGTTATCGCGACAAGAAAACAACAAAGGTACATCCACACCCTCGGAAGAAAGTGGACTGAGTGCGAGACAACTGAATCAACTGAAAAGAAAGCGAAAAAGAGAAGCCATGACTGCTGGTAGCAAAAGTAGGCTAGTAGATCTTTCAGTGCGGCGTACCAATACTTCGAACGATGCAGATACTTCCATGCCGGATGCTAGTGGTGAAGATTCCAAAAATCCTATGGCGGATTACTTTTCGACGGAGAGAAACTCTGAAATTGACGAGGATTCTAAAGTCGTTTCAGAATTCAAGGGTCCAGTCATGCCAATCAAATCCGAACTTGAGACCGAGGGCGAACAAGAAGGATCCGAGTGGCCTTATGAACGTCTTTGTGAATTCCTTGTGGTGGATTTATTCGATCCTCAATGGGAAACTCGACATGGTGCTGCAATGGGTTTGAGGGATATCATACGTATCCATGGAGCCGGCGCTGGAAGACAATTAGGAAAGACTCGTGCGGAAAACAACTTGCTCAATCAACGTTGGCTTGATGACTTGGCTTGTCGATTGTGTTGCGTTTTTATCTTGGATCGTTTTGGGGACTATGTTTCAGATACAGTTGTTGCACCTATTCGAGAAACAATTGGTCAGACTCTTGGTGCTTTACTCATTCACCTCCCACCCCCAGTCGTTTATTCCGTTCATCACATTTTGTATCGTCTCGTTATGCAAAATGACATTCAACTCGATAAGCCAGGATGGGCTATTTGCCATGGTGGTATGATTGGTCTCCGTTACTTGGTGGCAGTCCGGAATGATTTGTTACTGAAAGACAACGATTTGATCGATGGAGTCATTCGTGCTGTGATGAAAGGTTTAGGTGATTGGGATGATGATGTTCGTTCTGTTAGTGCAGCAACTCTTATTCCAATTGCTAAAGAGTTTGTCAACTTGAGACCTGAAGCTCTTGATGGTCTCATCAATATTGTTTGGGAATGTCTCTCAAACCTTGGTGATGACTTGAGTGCTAGCACGGGACAAATCATGGATTTGCTAGCCAAACTTTGCAGTTTCCCCGAAGTACTTGAAGCCATGAAGAAGAATGCTTCTCGAGATGCTGAACAATCTTTTGGACTTTTGGTACCAAGATTGTATCCATTCCTTCGACATACCATCACATCAGTGCGCTCGGCAGTTCTTAGAGCTTTGTTGACATTTGTCGGCATTGAGGGTGAAGGGACCAGAGATTGGATGGATGGAAGGATTCTTCGATTGATCTATCAAAATATTTTGGTTGAGAGAAATCAAGATACTTTGAATTTATCACTTCAAGTATGGAAAGCATTGGTACATTTCCTTGCAAGGGATCCGGAACATTTATCCGCAGAATTTTCATCACACATCGATCCTCTTATGCAACTTACCTTGCATCCTATTGGTGTATCTCGACATCCATTACCCATGAACGCCACGCTTTTCCAAAGACCATCCGGTAATTCTTACCTCCCTAGTGGCCCTACAATTAACGCTCGTCCAAACACACCTTCCGGTCCCGAACCTCCAACGAAAAAGCGTAGGAAAGCTACCAAGGCTGTTGAGCCTACTCCTACATCATCATCACACGACGTTGATGGCCCAATGATGCAAGGCGATGTGGATTTAGTGGGTATGGATATTTTGATTAGATCTCGTGCATCTGCCGCAAAAGCTATGGGTCTTATTATGTCTCTCGTACCAGCGCCTGCTCTCAATGCATATGATGCTAGTATTATCCCAGGAATGTCTTCGGCGTTCTCCTCCACTCAACTAACAGCTTCAATTGTTATTGACGAATACGCTAAAAATTGTATTTCAAAGACTCATGCTTTACGTTTTGAACCGGCTCTTACAAAGATTCTCGAAACCGAACGCCCTCTCACATATAGAGACTTGGTCAGCTACACACATTTGGTTCGAACTCAATGTTCACAACTCCTCAATACCTTTCGCGATGTTGGCAAAGTTTCTCAAGGTCGTCTTCCTGTACTTGCGGTTGTCGTTGCAGGCGAAGCTGAAGCTGGACCAGATGCTTTCTCCATTGTGACTGCTGATAAATGTGTTTCCGAGGATTTTGATCGATTAAAGAAGATTCTTTCTCCTGGTCAACGTATGATTGCGACTCAAGCCCTTACCGAAGCACGCGAAAACGTTACTGAAGTCATCAATAACGCAAAGAGCATCAAAGAATTGAGAGACACCCGCATCAAGGCTGCTGCTGCAAGTGCTTTGGTCGCCATGAAGGTTTCACCTAAGAAGCCGTCTCACATTATCAAGTCTATGATGGATAGTGTGAAGAAAGAGGAAACTTTGGAATTACAACAACGGTCTGCTTTCTCTATCGCTCGACTTATCGAAATATTTGCCGAAGGTGGTCGTACTGGGCCGGCACAAAAGGTTGTATCCAATTTGGTCAAATTCATGTGTATGGAAACCTCGGAGACACCAGAATTCGCGCCAAATGCTCCTCTCACAACCGCCATTCTATCATTACGGAAAGAAGAAGATCGTAAAGATCATCCAGATGCAGCAAAATTCGCACGAGAAGCTAAAGAAGCGAGAATAACCAGAAGAGGTGCCAAGGAAGCTTTGGAACAACTCTCTACAATATTTGGACCCGAATTATTAAATAAGGTCCCTACACTTAAAGGTCTGATGGAACAACCACTACGACATGCATTTGGTGGTACTCTTCCACGAGACTGCATAGACCCCGCACAACCCTTTGGACAAGAAGCTATTGATGGTATGTCTGTAATTCGTGCCTTGACACCCACGTTGGATAAATCACTATATCCTTTTATCATGGAATTGCTTCCTCTCGTCGTTACAGCCCTCCACTCAGAATTATCAGTCTTCCGTTACATGGCAGCCAAATGTCTTGCGACGGTTTGCAGTGTTATCACTGTAGAAGCTATGACTTTACTTGTGGAGAAAGTTTTACCTTCCATCAGCAATCCACTCGACCTCAACTACCGTCAAGGTGTCATTGAATCAATTTATCATCTTATCGCTGTCATGGGTGATAGCATATTACCCTATGTCATTTTCCTCATCGTCCCTGTTCTTGGACGAATGAGTGATTCAGATACTGATGTACGAGTGCTTGCAACAACTTCTTTCGCTACTCTTGTCAAACTTGTTCCACTTGAAGCAGGTATTCCAGATCCTCCTGGTCTATCACAAGAATTATTACAAGGCAGAGATCGTGAACGTACCTTTATCGGTCAACTATTAGATCCTCACAAAGTTGAGGAGTTTAAAATTCCAGTCGCCATTAAAGCGGAACTTCGTTCTTACCAACAAGAAGGTGTTAATTGGCTCAACTTTTTGAACAAATATCATCTTCATGGAATTCTTTGTGATGATATGGGTCTTGGAAAGACATTACAAACATTATGTATTGTCGCAAGTGATCATCACCTTAGAGCTGAGGAATTTGCCAAAACTGGTGCCCCGGAATCCAGAAGAATGCCATCTCTCATCATATGTCCTCCTACTCTTTCCGGTCATTGGCAACAAGAAATTAAAGCATATGCTCCTTTCTTAACATGTACGGCCTATGTTGGACCTCCACTTGATCGAGCCCGTTTTAGAGAACAACTTGGTCAAACTGATATCGTCATTACATCATACGAAATTTGTCGCAATGACATTGATGTTTTATCGCCACTCAATTGGAATTATTGTGTTTTAGATGAAGGTCATTTAATTAAAAATCCTCGAGCTAAAACTACCGTCGCTGTCAAACGTCTACTTAGCAATCATCGACTCATCCTTTCCGGTACACCAATTCAAAACAATGTACTGGAACTTTGGTCTCTCTTCGATTTTCTCATGCCAGGTTTCCTTGGAGCTGAGAAGGTTTTCTTGGATCGTTTCGCCAAACCAATTGCCGCTAGTCGTTATAGTAAATCTTCTTCAAAAGAACAAGAAGCTGGCGCTCTTGCTATTGAAGCTTTACATAAGCAAGTTCTACCATTTCTTCTACGTCGTCTTAAAGAAGAGGTTTTGGATGATTTACCACCTAAGATCTTACAAAATTACTACTGTGATCTTAGTGATTTACAGAAGAAACTTTTCGAAGACTTCACCAAGAAAGAAGGCAAAACTCTCGCTGAAAAGGCATCATCTGGTGATAAAGAAGCAAAGCAACATATTTTCCAAGCTCTTCAATATATGCGCAAACTTTGCAATTCACCTGCACTTGTTATGAAAGAAGGTCATAAACAATATGAAGATACTCAACGACTTCTTGCCAAACAAGGAACCAGTCTTCGAGATCCTGTTCACGCACCAAAATTAACGGCCTTGCGAGATTTACTTGTTGATTGTGGTATTGGTACCGAACCTTCTTCCGAGAATGAAATTACCACCGAAACTTCCTTTGTCTCACCTCATCGAGCTTTGGTCTTCTGTCAAATGAAGGAGATGTTAGATATGGTTCAAAATGATGTTCTTAAGAAGATGTTACCTTCAGTACAATTCTTACGTATGGATGGATCAGTTGATGCTAATAAACGTCAAGATATCGTCAACAAATTCAATTCCGATCCTTCATACGATGTCTTACTTCTTACAACTAGTGTGGGAGGTTTAGGACTTAATTTGACGGGTGCTGATACAGTTATTTTTGTGGAACATGATTGGAATCCTCAAAAAGATTTACAAGCTATGGATAGAGCTCATAGAATTGGTCAAAAGAAGGTGGTTAATGTTTATCGATTGATTACTAGGGGAACTTTGGAGGAAAAGATTTTGAGGTACGTTATAATCTCCATTCACACATTCTTCTTCCGTGATTCTCTAACGTCATTGTTCTCTTACAAATCAAATACTAATTCATACCAAACAGTCTTCAAAGATTCAAAATCGATGTAGCATCCACAGTAGTCAATCAACAAAATGCGGGATTGGGAACCATGGAAACAGATCAAATCCTTGACCTCTTTAATCTAGGCGATACATCAGAAGTTCCATTAGCAGCAGATAGTAGTGTTCAAGCAGAACGAGAAGAAGATATGGTTGATGCAACTGGAGAAGTAAGGGAGAAAGGAAAGAAAGGTTGGTTGGATGATTTGGGAGAATTGTGGGATGGAAAGGAATATGAGGAAAGTTTTGATTTAGAGGGATTTTTGAAAACTATGAAGTAGTTGAGAGATAGTGGGGTGGGTGGTAGTGGAGTGGTTGGGTTGGGTTGGACTTGGGTTTGGTATGTCGGTATTGAGGTGGGATGAAGGAATGGAGATTGAGAGAGCCTTTTTTTTTTCTGAAACGGGACAGGCTTATTAAGTATATTAGTATTATAGTATATGAGAAGGGGCGTTTATTTCCTTTGTTTTGGAAATTTTGATATCTCTTTTGTTTTCTGTTGGTTGATGGTTGGTTGCACAAGAGGGGTTTGTGATGGGAACAAGAGCGGCTTTTGTATGATTAGATGGTTGGGGATAGAGAAGGGAAGAAAGGAGAACAAAGAACAGAGAGAAAAGAATGAAATTATGAGAATGAATGAAGAATGAAGAAAGAACGAAGAATTCGATTGAGGAAAGAGAACATGGCATAATACTTTTTTCTTTCCTTGGGTGTATTTCGTATCTTTTATTGTATATTTGTATATTGTACCTAGTTATGAGATTATTGTATTGTAATTTAATAGCGAATTATTTGCTTGGTAAGAGGAATTGGAAATAGGAAATGGGAAATATATCATTGTTAATATTTATTAATAAGTAGTTCTGCTTTTTAATTTTACTCTCATTCTCTGAGTTTCTGGATTTACTTTCCGGGGTTATTTTCCGGGTTTACTTTCCGGATTTATTGCTGTCCTTCTCTCTTGAGGGGAAAAATATATATTAAATATATAAAAATTCTTTCTTTCTTTCTTCCTTTCTTTCAAACCCGTGACACCCGTCCCACCCCACCATCCCACCCCACTCCGTCCCATTGATTCCCGTCCCGCCCCACCACATCACACCAATCTCTCGTTTTCACCCATCCTCCCATCCACCCATACCCACTACTTCCCCTCTTTACACTCCTTTTCACCTTTTCCTTTGCTTGACTATCTTCATCACATAGTATAATGTAGTGTAATATAATATAATGTGATATAGACTCACATATTCCGCCCCGCACCATCAATCAGTACAATATTGAGAGAATTGATCATAGCAGATCCCTCGTGGCGCAATTGGCTAGCGCGTTCGACTGTTAGTGTTTGACGGATGATTTCGTTGCATGGTTAGGAGATCGAGAGGTTCGTGGTTCGACCCCACGCGAGGGAGGTGAATTTTTTGAATTATTATTTTTTTTTTTTTTTGGAGGGAAGGAGGGAGGAGAGAGAGGAAGGGGCAAGAAGGGATGGGAGTGGATTGAATTTGGGGGGGAGGGGGTAAGGTGAGGTGAGGAAATAGTTGTGGAATTTGTATATATATATGTGTGTGTTTGGGGGGGGGGGTTGATTTTATTTTGATTTGTTCTACTTTGTTAGCTGATGGATGGGTGAATAATCATAATCATTATAACGACAGTGTTGAGGGAATTGAGAAAGAGAAAGGGGGATTGAAAAGTAAGATCTGGTTATTCTTATTCGAAAGTTATGAGTTGAGTTGTATGGAAATGGATGGATGGATTTTGTGTTTTTTTTTTGAAGAAGAAGAAGAATAAGCAGAAGAAAAAAATATTGTGTGGTTTTAGTTTTTGAGATGAGGGTGAGAGGGATGAGAGGAATGAGAGGGATGAGAGGGAAGTTGGATGGTTTTGAGAGGGAGGGAGGTTTGTGAATTTGGAGTACTGACCTAGATGCCTATTTATGTAAATAGAGGGATTTGAATTATGGAATCGAAAAAGAAATGAGATAAGATGAGATGAGAATATCTTGTACTTGTTTTGAATTGCATTTTGATAGTTTCGGGATAGGTGGTGGTGGTGGTGTTGCGGAGTAGATAATTGGATGAATCATGAGGGGAATTGTTATTGTGGATGAAAAGGGAAGGGGAATGGAAAGAAGGGGGGGATAGATGAGGGGCGAGTTTTTTGGATTTCAGGATTTGTTGGGTCGATGGGTAGATGGAGATGAAGTGAAGATAAGATGATATGAGCTTATGGGTGTCTGGGTGTTTAGATGTTTGGCTAGGTATGATGAGCTGGGGCGTAGAATCGCGAATTCGGGAGGAATTGAGCGGGCTGGGTGGTATTGAGAGGGTTGATGTGTGATGTGTGAGGGGTGCAGAGTGCAGAGTGATAGGAACGAAGATGATGAAGACTCAAAAAACGGGCTCCCACAACAAACGAATATTTCGAGGTTTTTTATAAAATCCTAAAGCAGAATGGTAAATCGACATTAGTAGATGAGTACACGTTTCCTTCATTGTTTGGTGAGTCTAGCTGGATTCGAATTGTTTAGTCGAAGAAAGCATATTCCGAAGCAGGAAGGGCATCTCGATTTGCATTAGCTGAGAATGAGTGTATTGGACAATGTGAAAGGATCTATTATTGTTGGATCAGGTAACGGTTTGAGTTTGCCATTTATACCGATGACTACATGTGGCTCGCGAGTATGCTGGGGTGAGATTGGGAATTAGGATATGTAGCCGAAATTGAATGATACACTTTTGATAAATAGAACGACGTTTAAGTGTCTCATTTCTCTGATATCAGGCCTAGGTTTGGAAATATTGGAGAAGATTCACGTTAGGTGATCTTTTGCTTTGTGGGTGAATGGTGATGTCTGCAATGTAGACATTCCTGGGTACCTACGTTCAGCTATAATTTTTGGGTGTAATAGTAACTGGCCTTTTGAGCCCGTAAATGTGAGGATTTATGATGTTTGCGGGAAAGACAGAAGAGTAAAAATACTCCATCCAGCTCTAGTCTGGGTGGCTAACTGTGCATAACAATTTAGTTGACATACGAATGATGCAACGATTTACATTATCAGCCAAGAGTTCAAAAACTGCGTCAAGATAGGAAACTTCCAAGACTTCATGGTATAATGAAGGAATTCGTTGCAGAGCTTCTCCTTGTCAAAGATGGAGGTTTGCCATTTCATTTCCGCGAACAATGCAGATGTGGAGTACTCGTCCAGAATGAAGATTCGAGGCTCTGATGGCAGACTTTCCAGATCAAGAGTCGAATATCAGTGTTTGATCCGATGATGAATATTGCATTTTTGGGACTGGAATGAATGAGGTTGAGAATTGGATATTGGGTAGATTGGTGGTATCACGGAATCCAGCCAACATGATAAGAGTGCGATAAGTAACGGATATATGTAAGCAGGAATATGTTTCCAGTGCCTCGACGCTATGGAATGATAGAAACTCACTTGAGATTTTCACACGGAGAGGTCCTCAGATATCCATCCAATATGGGAGCTACCTCTGAAGCTGGCAGTGACATTGTGAATAGCATCATGACGATCTGCAAGCCTTGTGGCAGAATCATTATCGTAAACGAGACGTTTATTGTTCCACTCCCGTTGCCGATTTCCGAAGGCTGGTTCAAAGATTGGCTCACTGACAAATCGCAATTCCTTGAGTATGAAAGGGGTCAATATGTATGGTCCAATGGATCTCGTTGCCTTTGTTCTGCCACATGCATCCATCCCACTTGGGTTGCTCCGTAGATGGCGCATACAGACAAATTATCCCGATATTTATTCAATCCTCACTCGCCCTCTAAAGTCGAGCGCAGCGAGGAATTGGAGGTTTGGGGGCTTGCCCCCATATTAATATTTCAAGACTCGGAAAGGGCAATGGAAGTATTGATCAATTTTATCAATCAGCTAACTAATCGATTAATCA
Source organism: Botrytis cinerea B05.10 (assembly GCF_000143535.2). Lineage (NCBI taxonomy): Eukaryota > Fungi > Ascomycota > Leotiomycetes > Helotiales > Sclerotiniaceae > Botrytis > Botrytis cinerea. The sequence goes on along the minus strand of NC_037319.1, from coordinate 325,542 downwards.
ATTAGATTTCTTCATTCTCTCGAGTTGAGATTCCATCAATCATTTTGGCTAATAATAATTAACAAGCTGTATAAATCCTGAATTAATAATTGAATCCAAGCAGTGAGATATACATACTATATATCTACTACATACACTCTCTAACCTCCAAGGCCAAGAAATAACCTTACCTTCCTACCTTTTTAGCGTCTTGGTGTTTATGTTTATCGGACAACTTACCCGTAACAATCAATAATGTTCAAGTAAGTAATAAGTAAGTAGGTAAGTAAGTATTAATTGGGAAAAAGGAAAAAAATCTCAAGAATGGAGATGTTGTTGTCGTTATCGTCCTTCTCTCATATCCATATTCAAATGTCTGTATGGCAGGCTTTCGCTTTTATACTCGTCGATTACGAGTTTTAATATCTACAACTACTTTTCAGGTGTCATCTATCTTTTTACTGATATTTCTAGTCGGTCGATATGTCTTCCTTCACAATCATGATGGCGATGTCTTTCCTCCAATGCCCGGTCCGGTAACTTCAGTTGAGGATTCTGCGATTGACTGGTTCAAATTCGCATATGTTCAATATGTCACTTCTCCTGAATATCTCTGTTCTGCTCTTATGCTCTGGTCGCAAGTCGAAACAATCGGTAGTCGTGCTCAACGACTAATGTTATATCCATCACATTGGAATGTGGAAGAAATCGATACGAGTCTTCCTTCCAAACCTCTCACTCCAATTGCGAGATTATTAAAACAAGCACAAACCGATTACTACGTCAAATTACAACCGGTGGATGTTCTGCATCAGAATCATACGGATCAGTCAACATGGGCAGATTCATATACCAAACTTCTCGCATTCAACCTCACCCAATATGATCGAGTTCTACATCTCGACTCGGATGCGAATTATATTCGAAATATGGATGAATTGTTCCTATTACCATCTGCTCCAGTCGCTATGCCATATACCTATTTTGGGCCGCCAACCAATTGGGCATACTCCTCTCATTTGTTATTATTACATCCATCCGCCAATCTATTCCAAAGAATCGAATCAGCAGTACAGCATGCGGGACCGAATGAAAACGATATGGATATATTGAACACCATGTTCTTACCGAACATATTAGCAATCCCATCTCGTCCTTACAATTTTCTCTCGGGAGAACTTCGTCGCAAATCACATAAAGAATATTTGGGCAATTTGGAAGATACTTGGGATGCGGAAGCAGCACTGGCTGAAGCGAAATATATGCATTTTTCAGATTGGCCAATACCAAAACCTTGGATTCAAGCAACGAAAGAGGAATTGAATAGATACATGCCGGATTGTGGTGCGAGTGAATGGTTTGGAGCGACGGATTGTAGGGATAGAACGATTTGGCTGGGGCTATATGGAATGTTTGCTAGGAGAAGGAAAGAGGTTTGTGGAATTGGTTTTGAATTACAGCAAAAGGCGATTGGAGATGGAGAGGATAAGGGGTTAAGTGGTGATGTGGTTAATTGAAGTATGGGTATGATGTAGATGGTGATAGATGGTAATCACGACATTGAACCTGGATTAGTTGATTATTGGGATTATGAGAGAGGGAGTGTAGGCGAGGGATTATAAGCAAAGAAGCAAGTATCCCAGCGAATATAATTCAACAGCATTAATATTGTTGATAGTATTTTTGGACTTTATATTTCTAACAGTTATGATGATATTCCGATTGGCTACCAGTACTAGTAGTGACAGGTTATTCGGAAGGATTTCAACCCCCGCGTTCCGTCTCCGCTCCACGCTTATGGCAAGAATGGGAGACTTCCTAGCCTAGCGCTACGATAAAATTGTTGAGTAAAGAAATATAAATCTAGAGGGTGATATAAAAATGAGAAGAAATCTATTATTTCTAAATTTCCTTTCAATTCAACACTTTTCATGATTCCAATTCCAGATTTCACACCTACATCGGAATTACTATCATCATGACAACCCTATCCGACTTCATACGTTTATCCCCTTGTATCTATATTCACAACCCCTCCGAATCTACCACATCATCCTCATCATCTTCCGTTCCCCTCAACTCCAAACGCCAACCCTCTCCAAACTCACCCGACCTCATCCTCCTCACCTCCTGGCTCAACGCCTCCCCAAAACACATCTCCAAATACACATCCCTCTACCACACCCTACATCCCCACGTCCCCATCCTCCTCCTCACCACCTCCACCCTGCACATCTTCTCCTCTTCCCGCAACTCCCTCGCTCGTCTCGTCCCCGCTCTCAATATCCTCTACCAACTCCCCGAAAACTCCAAAATCCTCGCTCATTCCTTTTCCAACGGCGGCGCATATACACTCTCTTTTCTCGCGCGCGAATTTCATCGGAAGCTGCGGCGATCACTTCCTATTGCTTCATTAGTTCTAGATTCTTCGCCTGGGAGATTCAGATACAGAGCTACTGTGAATGCGTTTTCGCTTGGATTCCCGAAATTTGCGCCTGTGCATTTGGTGTGTTTGGGTTTGCTGTATGTGGTGTTTGGGATATATAAGATTTTGTGGAGATTGTTTGGGGGTGTGGATTTGATAGATGCGATCAGAAGGGATCTTAATGATGAGAGGATTTTTAGAAAGGAGGCGAGGAGGTTGTATGTTTTTAGTAGGGGGGATGAGATGGTGAGGTGGAGCGATGTGGAGGATCATGTAGAGGAGGCGCGGAGGAGGGGATTTGGAGGGGGTGGTGGGGTTGGAATGGTGAGGTTTGGGGAGACGCCGCATTGTGGTCATTTGATGGGGGAGGAGAATAGGACGAGGTATGTGAAGGCTTTGGAAGGGGCTTGGGAGGGGAGAAGTAATGTTTAGGAGAGTGTGGGAGGTTGGTTGTAGATGGATGAGAGAAGGAGTTCTTGAGATTTTGGTATCTGTAGGTATATTAGAGATTAATCGGGAAAAGTGACTATTTCTTCTTTGTCCTCGTATTGTATTCAAGATCTCATATTCGGATTCGCCAAGTAGCTTTTCTAGAACCTATAATATCAGTCCTATGAAATAAATTCCCCACAACGCAAGTACTTTGTCCCGTCATTAAGATTTGCAAGACTCTTCATGGTCTCTTTCAGATATTCTTTTAGGGTATCGGTCATCTCGTAACAGAGTAGTGATTGAGAAAACTCGATCTCGATCTCCTTATTTCATATCATCTACTAGAGATATCTCGAGCACGAGTGTTTCGTCGTAGGCTCTGAGAATATCAGAGATTGGTATAAAACTAATGTGCGACATCATGTCTAGCATCTTTATGCAGTACATTCGAATTCGTGTGACTTGAACTTCAAGATTTTGCATTCGGTTAAATAGGGGACGATCATGCGGTCTCGGAGAATAGAGTTTATAGTCATGTTTTGATCTTTGGATTTTTTTGGGGCTTTAAAACGTGAGAACATTGACTCTCTGGAATCATTTTCTGGTATCTGATGTTTAGATCTTTATTTAGGTTTGGTGTCAAGAATTGCTTGTTCCGGTAGTTTATTGAAGTGTTTAATCATGGAATGAATCACCCTTATTTGTTGTTGGGCAAATTTCTAGATTTAGACGATTACTTCAATTTCAATCTCTATTTATCTGTCAGAAAATGAAATACCATATAAGCAATTAATCTCAAATGCTTGATTCGAGTAAATTAGTGTATCATAAACTTTCAATGACCATCAATCCTCATTCTTCAATAGTACCATGATCATACCGATTATGGTTGAACGAATTCTCGTCCTTCGCCGTTTTCATCAACATGAAAACCCTCCAGCATGGATTTCTTTCAATCCATTGAAGAATCTATACTCTTTCCAATTCCCAGAACAATTTTTTTCAAAAGATCAATTGTGTTTCTTGAAAAAGAATGTGTTGCGACTTCAAAGAGACCTTATCACAACAAAGAAAAACAAAGATTTCTCCAGTCTTCTCAAAATTCGGCTGCATTAAGCTTTGAGAACATGCAAATCACAAAGGAAAAATCATTTCGATAAGTAGCTTCTACTATTTTATACTATCGATGAAGGATCCATACATTCATGGGATCGCTGGTATACTTTGCCAACCAATTCAACAACCAATTCAATCGAATCAATCTCATACACATACAGCTAGCCATTAATTTGGGAAATCTTCAAAATGGCTGCTGCTAGCATTCAACCAGATTATTCCGCTTGGCAAGAGGAACAGGCGAAGAGATTGGAAATAGAAGATCTTCTAGCACGTAAGGAGCAAGAAATTCCCATTGCTGGTGGCTTGTCTCAAGGAAGTCTGGTTTCATTGGATATGAAAAGAGATGAATGGGCAGCTGTAATGAAGGTCATTGTCGACGCCATAAACGAACACGGTCGAATAATTGACGATGCCGGTATCCAATTCATTAGCGAGCAATGTATCATAATGAGGGATATGATTGTGGAAGGACATCAACAATCCATGTCATACCGAGCTAAAGGTCGTGTATGGCGTGGATTACGAAATCGTTCCGAACAATATATCTTGGAATTCAGAAGAGCCACACAATATTACTTCACAAATCAAAAGCAGAATCCCGATCAAGATATGGATCCGGCTATATTCCAAACAGCTGTTGCGGATTGGCATGCGGCCATAACTACGACTTTAAGGGTTCTTCGTGAAGCTTTGGGAGAGGAAGAGAGTCAAAGAGAAGCTGAGGATGTTGAATATGATTCAGATAATCAAGAGCCTGTCATTAATTTAAGGCGTAATCATAGTACACCTCAACAATTCAGCAAACTTGTCCAGGAAGTTATTGAAATGGTGGAACTCGCAAAAACCGTAGCAGGGAGTGGTAATGCGAGTTCTAGCTACGATCGAAGAGTACAGAAAGAGTATATAAGAACACAAGAGGCGCTAAAAGAAGTTTCGGAAAGAATGGAAAAGTTGGAAAAAGAAAGGAGAGATTTCTTCATGGCTCGTGGTACCCGTCCACCCGATCAAGACTGTGCTAGAGAGGTAGCAGAAATTGAGCGATTGGACAAGGAATTGAAAGCTTGTCGGGAAAAATTGGAAGAACTTACAAATCAATGTCGTCAGCAAACCGAATACATCGATGCAGTAGCAAGAGGGTTGAAACCGGCTTCGGATGGTCCAAAACCTGGAGTTCTATTGTCTGACCAGGCTTTTGATGAACTGTGCAAACATTTCGAAAGTTATCACGAAAATGCAGCAGGATCAGAAGCTAGAAACAAACAGCTAGAGGAAAGTTTGAGAAACGTTATCCTTCATCCAGACGATAAGAATAAGCAAGAATTGGACAAGAAACTCAGGGCTGAGATAACTGCCGCAAATCAATCCCTAAGCGCAAAGACTCAACTTGTTGAGGATCTACGATTAGAGATACGTCAGATGATAAGAGAACGAGCAGATTTCATAAATGAATCTTTAAGACACACTGCAGCTTTGAAAACGATGACGGCCCAGAGAGATAACTGCATGAAAGAGTTGGCAGCTTCCGAAGCGAGAGTGGCTAATATTGTAAAGGTCGAAGCCGCCGGAGCCGGTACCTTTTCGGAGAAAGAAAAGACAGATCTAGAACAACAGTTGAGAGCTATCATGGATGAAAATATGCTTCACGAAAAGAATATTCACCTTTGTAAAGAGACTATAAAAGATCTCAACGCAGATATTGCTGCAAGAGAAGCGAAAATCAAGTCATTGACGGTTATGCTTAATTTTGATGACGACATAAACAAAAATCGTCAGGAAAAACAAGATCTCAGAGAGAAAATTATCGCACTTGAGCATTATATCGATAATGAGCTTGCTAGACAAGCTATGGAGAATTATGTCAGTCCCGATGATCCAGACGATCCAGATGATCCAAAAGATCCAAAAGATAAGGCAGACATTACGGCTCAAAGAGCAGAGATAGCTCGTCTCAAGAAGCAATTGGAAACAGAGTCTCAGACTGCCAAAACCCAGATTGAAAACCTTGCGGCTCAATTACAGACAGAATCCAAGACTGCGAATCCCGAACTTGCAAAATTCAAGAAGCAATTGGCCGATGCAATCAATGAACGACACCAAACCCTATTACAGACCAACGCTAATCGAGATGCGGCAAAAAAAGAAAGTGAGGAAGCCTTGGCAAAATGCGAGGCTCGACGAATTGCGGCTGAGAAAGAACTTAATGATAACTTACAATCAGTTATAAATGAACGAAATGAGGAAAAGAAGAGGACTGATGCGGCTTTGGCAAGTGCTGATGCGGCTTTGGCAAGAGCTAATGTGGCTTTGAAAAAATCTGATGCGGCTTTCACAAAACTCGATGTGACTTTGGCAAAATCTGAGGCTCGAGTGGCCGAGCTAAAGGTTGAAAGTGACGATATCATAGCAAAAGCTGAGGTTCAACGAGCTGAGGCTAAGAAAGAAAGTGATACAATAATCGCAGATTTACGAATAACAATCAACGAGTTACGAAAACAAATCACTGCCATAAACAGTGTAAATATTGGACTCAGGACAACCATGCAAGAGCAAATCGACGCTCTAACGAAGGAGAACAAGGAACTGAAAGAAAGAGAACCAGCTGCGGATGCTGCTAATGGCCCCCTTTCCAAGGCCCTCGATGACCTTGAGAATAGAGATTTACGAATCGCTCTTTTGGATGACCAAATCTCGGATGCTAGCATAAGGCATGAACAACAAATCAAAGACATCCAAGCAAGACTTGATGAAGCTAGATTAAATGCTAATGGTATCTCACCGCAAGGTCTAAGAGCATTGAGAAGAACTTTGGCCGATTGTCGAAAAAATCATGATGATGATCAAATAACCATTACGAATCTAGAAGCGGAACTTGATGCTTGTATGCGAAGAGGACAGCATCAACTTCGACAATTGACGGAGTATGCAGGTCTTCATCAACATGATGATGGAGGAGCTGCTGCTAGAGAAAGAATCGCTGAGCTTGAACTTGAGAATACTGCAATCGAAGAAGAGTTGAAAATTGCAAAGGCCGAAAGAGAACAAAAAGCGGAAGAAGATCGAAAGAAAGCGGCAGTAGCACATCAAAAAGAATTGGATGATGCTGCGGGTGATGTAGATATAGATATTGAAAGTGTTGCATCACATGATTCCAACGAAGAAATTAACAAGCAACACATCGAAAGGCTCCGAAGACAAGCGGAAGATCTCAAGAAGCTCAAAAATCAGAATCTTGATATGGAAATACAACTCAATGTTTCGAAGAGGACTGTGACAGCTCTTCAAGCCCAACGTAAAGATCTTCAAGATAAATTAAGAGAGTGTCGAAAACATACACAAGAACTGGCTGCTCGTCAAACTGAACTCGAACCAGGAGCTCCCGACTTTGCAGGAGATAATTCTCAAAGAATTACAGAGCTCGAGGCTCAAGTTTCTGATTTGGAAGCTCGAATTGCAGCAGCCGAAGAAACTAGTGCCACTCTTCAACTACAGAGAGATGCAGCAATTGCAGAAAATGAAGGAAATAAACAAGAAATGGCTGATCTTCAAACTGCTCACGACATAAGTATGTTTATCCTACCCTCAATGTTCAAATAACACATGACTAACGTGATTATTTAGTGGCTGGCGAGGGCCCTAAACTTGGATTGAAACGTATCAAGACAAGAATTGCTCTTCAAGCTAAAGCAACCAAAGCTAGAAATATTGCAGCGAGACAAGCACAACAAGAAGCAGATGATGCTGCGGCAGCTAAAAAGGTCGAGGATGAAGCTAAAAGAAAAGCTGCTGAACAGGCTAAGAAAGACGCGGAGAAGAAACCAGATGACCATAATCACGGTGACAATCAACCTCCACCGCCACCGCCACCGCCAGGAGCTGGAGCTGGAGCACTGGCAGTTGCACCAGCGGGAAGTGGCAGCGGTAACAATGAAGCGGAAAAGGCGAAAAAGAAAAAGAAAAAGCCACAGACGAAGAAGGAAAAGGCGGAAAAGGAAAAGGCGGAGAAGGAAAAGGCGGAGAAGGAAAAGGCGGAGAAGGAAAAGGCGGAGAAGGAAAAGGCAGAGAAGGAAAAGGCGGAAAAGGAAAAGAAAAAGCCACAGACAAAGAAGGAAAAGGCGAAGAAGGAAAAGGCGGAGAAGGAAAAGGCGGAGAAGGAAAAGGCGAAGAAGGAAAAGGCGGAGAAGGAAAAGAAGGCGAAAAAATCCAAAGGATCAAGTAGTGCACCTGCGCTGACTCCTATCAATGAGGAAGAGGAGGAAGAGGAGGATGCACAAGGTTTAAATACTTCGGACTTTGAATCGGAGTCTAACCCCCAAAATAAGGGGGCCGCTGAGAATGATTCTGATTCCGATGCGTATTTTCAGATCGCAGGATATAGTGCGCAACCACGGAAGTCGAGTTTCATCAGCAAAAAGCCAGCTTCGAGACCAAGGGTCACATTTGATGAAAAGAAAGATATTGTGGAGCCTGAAATTGAACAGGAAGATGAGAGTGATGAAGAAGATGTGGATCTTGAAGATAAAGATGAAGATGAAGTTATAAGTATTGAAGACGATACGGATGAGCTATGGGACGACACTGTAGATCTGGAGCCGGCTAAAAAAGAGGCGGACACAACCAAAGCGAAGAAGAGCTTGAAAAGGGCTTCACCACTTTCCAGCACGCGGTCAGGTAGGGGGAAGAGAGGCAAGAGATCGTAAGATGCAGTTTGTGATTTTTTGTAATTTGGCTGCTATTTGAAGTTTCGTAGTTTTGGTGGCGTTATTGGCCATGGTGTAGGGTTCATTCCAGTGAAGAATAGTAGGTGGTTTATACTCAGGAACACAATTGAATGTACACTTTTCCATTTTCTCGCACACTCTATGAATTGTATCAAAATCTATGCAGACCATCTTTTATTTCCTTGATTCCAGACTTAAGAAACTAGGCCCAATTACCTTTGCCGAAACACTCGACGGAATGAATGTATGGCGTTTCAAGAAGTCGATCGGTTGGGCTTTGGGTGAATTTTAGAGATGGCATTTCGCATTATCAAGTCGTCCCCGTCTTGTGAAATGGAGGAAGCTTGTGTCTGGTCAAAAGCTTTCTTCAGTCAAAAATTCCGTTCACTTGTAGGATTAAACGGTAGTTTACTCTGGTACCACTAGAAGTGGATTGATTTACTCTCGTGCTATTTAAGAGTTAGCGCGCCCACAAGTTAGAAAGAAGGGGGATAAAGAGAGGTGAAAAGTAGAATCCAAGAGGAAATGTCGATTTAAATAAATGTGAAAATCGGCTTTTGGCTACGTGAAATCGTAAACAAACTCTGATGGAATCAGAATATCCTCCCTTTCGGGATAGTTGAGAAGTTGAGTTGTGGTTTTGCAGAATCGGCCATAACAGGCTCCACAGGTGTATGAACTTGATAATCCATATCCAAGTCGCCATAATACTAAGGAATTACGAAGTAGGTCGTCACTCAACAGATGATTTGAAAGAATTTATATCGCATCTCACAAAGTGACCATAGAAGCCAAAGATATTCACAAATAATTTATTTTCCTATGGTTACAATAGCAGCAAGGCACTAATCAAAAGAAAAAATTAGAGTAAGTGGGCTCGAAAAATATCGACCCAAAAATAAACATCGTCTTTGTCAACACAAAGCCTTGTATGTATGGATAAAAAAATCCCTAGGTTAGTATCCTTCATGAATAGGCTGCAAACTTGGTGCAGTGATTGTTTGCTTTTGCACGCCGGCTGAAAATTATTTGAGAATAGTCTTCTGCATTACATGGGAAGACGAAGTTAGTTTCCTGGAGGAGGTGGTGGTGGTGGCTGATCGCTTGGTGGTGGAGGAGGAGGAGCACTTCCAGGTGGAGGTGGTGGAGGGGCAGAATTCGATGGAGGAGGTGGAGGAGGAGCATTGGCATATTGTTGAAGGAGAGCATTGATACTGGCAGTGCTAAGGCCTGGGGGTCCTGGCATGCTGCTGAGACCAGGAGGAGCACCCATTGGTGGTTGCTGAGTAGGGTAGCTACCGTATCCAGGGGCATAACCATTTTGACCAGGATAAGCAGCAGGACCAGTTGGTGCAGCTGGTGCTTGCGATTGCTTTGCCCAAGGAGCAGATGGTGGAGCATTGTATCCATTCTGGTAACCTCCTCTTTCTCTGTCATCACCTCCTCGTCTGGCCCATGGAGCAGGACCAGAAGGTGCAGAGTCGCGAGAATCACGAGGATCACGGCCATCACGTCCATCACGGCCCTCATTTCCTCTTTGCCATGGAGCGGGAGCATTTGATGGACCTCGTTGCCATGGTTTGACATCTTCTTGATCTTTTGGTGGACCTTGGTCATAACCTGATGGACCAGATTCGATACGACGAGGAGCATCTGTAGCAGCCGGGGCACCGCCAGAAAGTTCTTGCATGAGTTGCTAAGACAAAGTTGTTAATATCTAGCACGAGAGAATTTTTGATGGAGTTTATGCTTACCTCATATTCACGATCGACTGCATCGCCAGAGCCAATACGGCCTTGGCCTGGTACAGCATTTGGACCAGCAGGGCCATCATTACGCCAATTGGCACCGCGAGGTCTATCTGGACAATCTCTAGCCATATGTCCAGCATTACCACAAACGCGACAGATAATGTTGGCAGTGAAGTTGCGTTGTTGGGGACAATCGTATTTTCTGTGGCCAATTTCACCACAGTTTTGACAAGCTTGATTCTCATCATCACGAAGCGTACCGTTGAGAGCAGCAAGTTCACGGAGTTGATTACGCTTTAGCTCATTTTGACCTTCTGGAATGGAGGCGGCCTGTTGTAAATCAGTATTTGAAAGAGGACAACAGAGTAGAGTATCGGAAACTTACAGTTTCAATGATGTTATGAATTAACTTCTTTGCCTTTTCGACCTTCTCTTCTGTATCTGCCATGATCAAACAATGAAGATCCTCCTCCTGGTTGCTGGTGTGGGCTGCATCGGAGCGACCCTTTCCTTCCTTGACGGATCCTTTTCCACGGATAGCAATTTTAGCCTGAGATTCTGTCTCCATTTTCTTTAATGTATTGCCACGAGGACCGATAAGTAAACCAACTTTAGTAAAGCGCAAGCTAAGTGTTAGTATAGGATCAAAAGCTTTGAGCAAAATGGTAGTGAGTACGACAAGTTAGTGATGACGGTGCCATGCATTTGTCTTCCAAATGTTGCATCCAATGTCACACGATAAATGAAAACGGATATGGAAGGGAGAATAAGGTTAGAAAGGTTAGAGGGTTAGCAATCATACTGAAGTTAATTTCTGGGTAGTCATTGACTGGCACATAGACTTTCTCTTGAGTCTTAGTAGGACGGCGATAGTCTTGTGGTGGGTGATAGTTAGGAATAACTTTCATAGCCTTATCAATCAATTTGTGTCGCTCATCTTCGAGTCTCTTTCGGTATCTGTATTCTCGAGTGTTGACACGGCGACCGAAGTTATCGTATTGAGGGGCTGGCGAAGGAGATCTGCAGCAGAAATAATTAATTATTGTTAAGGACGCATCAGAAGAGATTCCTTACCTGTCGCCATCCGCTGGAACAACATCGTCGATTCTCAGTTTTTGTGTAATTTCGTCGATACGGAAATGCAAGGTATAAGCTTCAAGTTGTTCACTTGTCATGTTCGCCATGATTGCAGTTGGAAGTCCCATGAGACCTGCAGCCTTATTCTCAGTAGCATCACCCCAACGATTTCTCTTCTTGCGACGTCGAGATCCATCGCCTGCAGGCTCTTCGGCTACAAAATGTTAAGACTGATTGATTGCGGTATTGGGCAGAACAAACTTACACTTTACAGTTGGGCTTCTTCCACGCTTGATACCCGAATCATGGTGATTGTTGGAAGGGTAGTTATTGGAAGATTGAACTGGGCTATAGCTCTCCTCTTGAGCAGATCCGCCATCGCCAGGGAAGCGTCGTCGATTCCCCAAAGGAATATTGTTCGATCCAGTGCTTCCTTGTTGTCTCCACGCCATGATGTTGTGCCGGGTATTAATATCGATGGCTGCCGATTTCGATATTGTTGTAGATGGTATGAAAGATTAGAAGAAAGATTGTATTGTAAGTCTGGAATCTACCGAGTGAGCAGCTTAACCGGCTGAGCTAGTGTTCATTGGCTCTAGTATGATGTGCACGTGACACAGTTATTATTCTTCAGCGAGAGGCCACCAAACGATACTGTCGCGTTCAAATGTGACGACAGACATGATAACAGCAGGACTTATTTATTGTCCTCGATCACGTGTACATATCACACAAAGGGGATTTGTCCGTCAAACAGTCATGTGTTGTGGAAAGAACTGCCTTGTCCGGCATTTCCCGCCAAGCCTCGTTCCAAAGAGCCGTTTTGAAGCGTCAGCTTGGTAAGATAAATGGATCAGCAGTATGAACATTTTATTCCGTAGATCGCATCATCGCAAGGTGGGTAGGTGGGGTAAAGTAGTAGGAAGTCACACATATGTGATGTTCAAGTACAGACATATTACAAATCAAAGAGTTCAAGAATTCTTTATATATCTCACTCATTCCCATTTGCAAATTCATATCTATGAACAACCGTCTTATACAGTTAAATTCTCATATCACTCCCAAAATGGCTTCCCAATCAGACATTCATCTCTACACAACCCAAACTCCTAATGGAATCAAGATATCGATCACTTTGGAGGAACTGGGTCTTTCCTACGAGGTACACAAGATTGACATCTCTAAAAACACCCAAAAAGAGCCATGGTTTCTTGAGATAAATCCCAATGGACGAATTCCCGCTTTGACCGATACATTCACGGATGGAAAGAAGATCAATCTGTTTGAGAGTGGTAGCATTCAGCAATACCTCGTCGATAGATATGATACCGAGCATAAGATCTCATACCCAAAGGGTACAAGAGAGTACTATGAAGTCAACAACTGGGTAAATGATGCAATGTTTCTAGATCTCAAACCAAACAAGCTGACATCATATCTAGCTCTTTTTCCTCAATGCTGGTGTAGGTCCCATGCAAGGTCAAGCTAACCACTTCTCAAAATACGCCCCCGAGAGGATCGAGTATGGTATCAATCGCTATACAAATGAGACCAGGCGTTTGTATTCTGTCCTCAATACTCATCTAGAAAAATCAACCTCTGGTTATTGTAAGTATAACTGACTCCTGATACTTGCTTCGTGATCAGCCACTTGGTGCATATCTTGCAATGCAGTTGTTCAATTTGCTAGGGCATCCCTTTCCCCCTTACCCATTTTAAAGAAATATCACTAACAACATACTTTAGTGGTTGGTGACAGATGTACAATCGCTGATATTGCTCATTGGGGTTGGGTAACTGCTGCCTTTTACAGTGGAGTTGATATCGAGGAATTCCCAGCTCTCAAGGCATGGGATGAGAGAATGGAAAAGAGACCTGGAGTTGAGAAGGGCCGTCATGTACCAGATCCACACAACATCGGAGCCTTAAAGAAAGACCCTGAACGTGAGGCAAAAATGAAGGCTGCGGCAGAGAAAGGTAGAGAATGGATCCAGGCAGGTATGAAGAGCGATGCCAAGAAATAATTTCTTGACGAGATCAAGGGTAGCAGGGCTAGAGTTCAATAATTGTCCTACATTTCTGAATCAATCACTGATAAGCGTTTCTTGAAATGATAAAAATTGCTTTTATTGATATGTTCGTTCTTTTGTGCTGTGAATCTTTACTAACTAAGCTCGAGGCTTTGCTCTTTCGCGATGGATTTCAATTTGATCGCGCAATTCTAGGCCACTGACTTATATTTCAGTGCCGGAGAAGTACATATCTCTAGGTCTAAGTCTAGGCCCAAGTTTGATTTGACGGAAGCTTTGATACTTGTAGCAATTTTATGCAACAATAAACCGTGTCTGGTGTGACAGACAGTTCTCGGGAGATGGTGAAAATATAAAGTGCGAGCAATTAGTTGATGTGAAGGGAAGGACCATCCATCTTTTCTAATATGTGCATGCATTCGGAAGTATCCCACCCATTGGAACTGCCATGCTGATCCTTTTCCTTACTACGTTGACGATTGTAGAAAGATAAATAGCCGGAGGTGGAGAGATATTTGATTGTTGCAGAAGATTAGATGGTTGGGTATTTTGTGTATCCATCGGTCTATGATTTTGTCTATTCTAAGTACAGGATAGTCTTTGGAACTACCTATACTTGCTTTCATACGTGCAGCGTGCTCTTCTCCCAACTTCCCATCCTGAATTTTGATAACAGCTGGCAACGTCTTCCATTGATCACCTACATTCTTCTTCAATGACTCAGTAGCTTCAATGGGCATCATTGACTTTGAGGTGGAAGCCAAATCTGACAAACTCCTTATACTCCAGAGAAGTCTCCCCAAACAAAAACCATTCAAGGCAAGTTGTCAATGAAGCCCGACCTCTTGTAGGATCTGTATATATGAAGACCCAAACCCAGAATTGTAAAAATTCCTTGCATCTGGCAAGCAATTGCATTCCATTTGCACGATCCTTTTCAAAGGCATCCCGATCTGCTGGTACAGGCCACAAACGAAACAGCCAAGTTTCAGAGATATACTTGACACTGACATTAAATCTCTGTTCAACCATTTTGATTTGTGCGCCATCTTCAGCAAACTAGTAATTCTCACATTCCCGGGCAGGTGGAGCGTATGTCGAGAATTGTTGGATACTGCCACCTGTTCTCATTGGCAGCAAATCGTCACGCTTGAACAGCATTGCGTCGTGTCTGGCAGCTATTGCAGTGTTTTTTTCATTCGCCTCTCGTAGCCTGTGCCAAGCTACAACACCCATCTTTGCTTTGGCTATTTCTTGTTTTACCATGACTCGCATCTGTCTTTCCGTGAACTGTGGTTTTTCTCCGGGAGGTGGAGTTTTTGCGGCTTGATCTCTATAGCTGATGCTGGCAACCAGCTTTGTGACATCAGACTCGATTGAATCTCTGGCCTCTTGGATATCTTTCTCCTGTGTCACAGTAGGAATAGCAGATGTTTCTGCGCTTTTACCGACATTGGACTCGGCAACATTTCTCTTCTTGGGCGCAAGCGTGGACTTGGCATTTTTGGCATCGTTTTCCTTATCTTTGGGGTCGTCGCCGACTATAAATTGTTATTAATTTGTCTTGGAAATAGAAAAATGATTGTTGAAGATACTTACAGAGCTTTTTGTAGACGGTGCGCTCAATTACCTCCATCTTTCCTTCCTCGCGCAAAAGCGCATACGCCGCATGTTCGAATGCGGATCTATATTCATTGTTCAATCTGCCTTCTTCAAACAATCGATCGAGCATTTATGCTCTTCTCGAAATGTAAACCGCCATCTACGTTGAATTCTTCAATTTCGAGTTAGTTGTTGTGTGGTTGAGAAAAAGAATCAGAGGCGAGTATATTGTCAACTTTGAGAAAGTGAACTACTGATCACGTGTGTGTTATTTTGATAGGTAAGGTAGTCTAACATATTTCCAATGATCTATATATGAACGGTCTAATCTATGTTTTCACTTTGTTTGCTCGAGTGAATATGCTTGAATCTCAGGCTCGAACAGGACCATATAGGTGAATGATAAACAGATAGTAGCAAATAATGTGAATCGCCGAGGTGATCATTCTGCTAGCAGAATGACACGGAAAGAGATGATCAACAGACGGAGGAATAAATGCCAGAATAATAACGTTGGTGTTAAGTAAATGGATCAATGAATATTGCTCATAACCGTGATCAAGACAATCATTACCTTATCCACTTTGAACACTTGTAATTTTCATCTATTCAAATGGCTACCTTGAATCTTTGATATGAAGCCATGGTCAAAATCTCGGGAACTTTCCCACAATCTAATCCTTCGACAAAACACATTGGGGGCTTCGGGAGACCAGCGAAAGGACCAAGTTGTATAGGAAAGTTGTATCTATAGTCCGTAATTCGAAGCTGATACCTAATGTAACTCTAATTCTCAAGTCGTTAATCAATACTGAGAAGTTTCTTAGATCAAGTATATATCACTTCCCTGGAGGACGATGATGTGAACAGAACGTTGAAGTAAACTTGGCTACGTCGGTAATTTCTCGGCAAGTTCGCCCCACCGCGGGGTAATCGTCTATCTTCCTCAGGAATGATCGTTGATTGACAACGTTCAATCCTGATATGAGAAAAATACCATATTGACAAACAACACACCATATATACATATAACATATATCACTATGTCTTCCTCTCATTTTCCCAAGAAGATTATACTCAAAGGAACTCCAAAAGAGGTAAATCCTCTCTCCTCGTACTCTCTTGAATATCCCCCACTTTCACTTGATAAGCATCTCACATTGTCTAGATAGGATTTGAACATGGCAATATTCTATCTTCCGAGATCAAAGATCAGATGAGGATATATGAGGCAATGTTTCAATCTACCTCCTCGTTGACATGGCCCGAAGTCCACGAGATTGCCAAGGACTTTCAGGTCACAATCCAAAAGCTAACACCTGATATCTATGATGAAATGGTGGGTATTGCCGAGGGTGCAGGTGTTGATATTTTGGATATCGTAGCACTTAATTGTAGGAGTGAAATCGCTTTGGGGAAATTTACCGATGGGTGTACTAGTTTAGGTTGGAAGATGCAGGGTAAAGAGGTAGAAGAAAAGATGGTGTTGGCACAAAATTGGGACTGGACGGAGAATGTTAAAAAGAATTTGGCGATGGTGGAAATAGAAGGAAAGGGGAAAGGAAAAATTTGGATGGTGACTGAGGTATGACATCCTTTTCCTGAAAGTCTCCGCAGTAAAATAACAGAACACAGGCAGGAATAGTGGGTAAAATTGGCTTCAATTCTTCTGGTGTTGGCGTATGTCTCAACGCCATTAGAGCTCGTCCAACACATACTCATAAGCTTCCGATTCATGTTGCACTCCGTATTTGTTTGGAAAGTGATAGCGTGGAAAAAGCTATAGCATCAATTGAGGAATTAGGTGGTGTGGCTTCGAGTCAACACATCCTCATAGCCGATCCCAGAAAAACTTTGAGTATGGAGCTTTCACCTGTAGGAAATTGTTTCTTGGAGCCATGTGATGATGGTTTTGTGGCACATACAAATCATTTCATCAAAAATGACTTGGTGAGCGAGCCATTTTGGCTCAAGGGGAGTCCGGTGAGACTTGATAGGGCCAACTTTCTGGTCAGTGGATTAGTCAAAGATATGAAAAGTGGCCTGCAGATTAGTGATGGAATCGGAAAACTTTTGAGGGAAAGATTGTTCTCGGATACTTTTAATGCACCGCAAGCGATTTGTTGCCAAGAAGATCCAGATCGTCCGAAGGAGACAAGGAACAGTACGCTGTTCAACATTGTAATGAGCCTGGAGCCTGGTAACTCGAAGGCTGAAGTTTTATTCGGGAAGCCTGGAATGACTGATGGAGAGGTGCTGAAAATGCCATGGATTTGAGAAAAGTCCGACTTTGATTTTGAATTGATGTTTCTCGACAATTTAGGAGAGTTAGCCGGCCTGCAGTCTGAACTATTGCAGGCCTCAAGCCACTTTAGAATGATTTTATTTGGAATTTGTCTCCAGGTTTGTGCTGTGCCCCGATTTGCCTAAATTTAAAGAATTTTGATTAAAACCCTGTTCCGGATGAGAAGGCCTTAATCGAAGTCTTCAATTGAGGTCCAGTTACACATATTCAAAACATAGAGTCAATCAACGTAGCATCCTGCCTGATTGAAATTTTTTAAAAATAACATGATTGAATTCCAAATTTGCCGAACCTATCTATTGTCCTTTAGCTCCGTTAAATCCCAACATGCAGTTGAACGATCTAAAAATCAAACCCAGTAAACAATGTGTGCCATTCTAGTTATTTGATTTTTCTTGAACCCCTTCCAACGATTCTTGCAATCCCCAAAATGCCGGTGTAAATCTGAGAGGTTTTGACAGCTTCTGCCGTTTTTAGCTGGGCATGTTTTGTTCATCAACTTTAATGTCCGCTGTGTGCTGTACCACCACTCCCGCTTCCACCACCACCATTACCATGCTTTTTTTGTTTTATCAATTTTTCCTTTGATTTTGCCTTCTGCCTCTTTGCTTTTTCCTTTTCTGCTAAATCACTTGCTTTCTTTGCATTTTCTGCATCCTTCCTTATTTGAAGAGCTCTTGCTTTACTTTCTGCGCTTTTCTGACTTTCAGTAGTACTGTCACTATGATCGCTTATGAGATCTGGAACATCGGGGGTAGGAGACCTGCTTGCTACCGTTGAGGCTCTATGGTTTGGCATTGTTTTAAATAGATGAATGGATCGAGTAGTATTTGAGATTTATAAAGCTAGTGATTTGTGGTATTGACTTTGATAAACCGATGTTTAAGATATGGAATGAGATGGAATGAGATGGAATGAGATGGGATGAGATGGGATGAGATGAGATGAGATGAGATGAGATGAGATTGGGAATAAAAAGCACAAAACATCGCATTTATATACAGTTCCAACTCGGTTTAGATTTCGGTCGTGAGTGTATTTGATGATTGCCTTCAACTAAAAATTCAAGATTTTAGGTTACCACAAAAAGCTACATGATAATTGTCACATGGGTCAGCATGACCGCCCGTATGGTTGTTCAGCCTCTGCAATTGAATGTCCACTGATGGAGATGTTGGCTTAAATCAACACGTCTCCTAACTCTTTCCTGGAAGATATCGAGGTAAAAATCTAGGTAGCTGCCAATCTGAGCGGTCTCCCGTACAAGCCCTATCTGAGACCTGTAAGATTTCGAGTTAGTCGTTTCTTACCGATATTCTTTCAATTGCATCAATTCTGCCTTGAATCAAGACAAACAAGAGACCTGGCCACTCCCATCATGACCTTCTCTGCCCCACAAATGAAAACGTCTTGAAAGAAATAATCAAAAATTAATCCGTGATTTTTTCCAGCACTTCGGGAGAACTTAAGATTGAGGTGTCAGTTATATCAATCTCTGCATATATTGAATACAGAAATCACTCGAAAAATGATACATTTCTAACAATTAATCCAGACACGAAGCAAACATCTTACCGAAGAGCTAAGGTTATTCTTTAGCGAAAATTTAGTACACTTCTTGGATAGTGGCTCGAGCTTCCATTCCTTCTTGACCACGGCCTATACACACAGCCCGGCCGGGTCCCTATTGACCAGCCAAATTATCAAGAGCGTTCCTCAATTTAGGCAGAACTCAACAAATACTAGAACCTAAGCAGAAGTTGACATAGGTACAGTAGCTGATTACTTGAACCGTTACCACTATCAAGGATTTATCGCCTAATTCTGAGGTCAAGTTGGTCAGGTAATGGAATCTACTGGGCAGTCTCTCCCTCCAAATGGTCAAACCAAATCAACTAATTCTCACTATGAAATAGTAAGATTCAGTAGTTCATAAAAACTTAGAAAATGACGAATAAACAATTTACAGGAGTTAGAATGATGGGGAAATGATTTCTGAACAAAATTTGTGAAAGAAAATCAGGAATGATCTTACAAGGCAAGTGAAAAGTATCGCACAGGCATACAGATACTGTGTTTCTGTGTCAAATTAGTCACTGATGAGAGGGTATAAGTTCATTCCTGAAATTCCATCCTGTAAAATTACATGGGGATCAGTCTACAAAGGTCAAAAAATTCTCCAAATGAAATAACACAATGATATAATGACAATCATGATATTTAGAATTCGGGTCACTTTGATCATGAAATAACATAAGAGTCATCATTTAGACTGAATCCGTAAATATCTAGAATTACAAAGGGTAAGCTTCATGAGGTCAAGACGCCCAGCGCTGCCACAGCTCTCTCGGACCATTTGTCTTCTAAACACGGTATAGAACGTCATTTTGAACTTCTTCAATTGTAAAAAATTCGTCGAATTCATCTCAAGCTCTACAACTTCCACCCACAATGTTAAGTTGCTTGTGGATAGAAGTTCGATGTATCTTGGTGTAAGTTTCTCTTACAGGAAAATCATTCAGTTTGATTATTTTCTGTAAGATCAACATATTGTTATTTAATCTCCACCCTCTTATTGAATTCAACTTCTATAGTAAACTTAAGAAAGATATATGAATATTGAACAAAAAAAACTCACGAAACTTTTATTGATCAATCGATTAGGAAAATTGGTTTTCGGTGTAATATTCGATCTGCTTTGGAAAAGCATTTCAAGTAGTTTGACAGTTCTGGTATAGTGAGATAGTTCAATATTGAGCTTGATCATATTCTCCTTTCTATAAATTTTTCGAATATTAAGAATGTTTTTGTTAAATATGGTTGCTAGTATATATACAATTGGAGAGTGTACGGATTCTGTATCGAATATTATGCTAATTATGCTTGCTATTAATAGCATTACATTGGGATATTTCCCCAGTAACTGTTAGAAGAAATTCTTATTCTTTTGTGAATGAAGTGAATGACTTCCATTCAATTGCCACTGTAATATAGCTACCGTAGTAAAGCCCTAAGCGAGTGCAAAAGAGACTAGCTCTTTCAGCAAGTCTATATAAGACTTACTACTTTCAATACGTAGCTAGCTCTTTAGATAGAATACAATTAGACATACAGGACCTACGCAATTCGTGGGTGTTACGTCTTCCGTATCCTTCTCGTAACAACAGTAATATATAACTTCACCCGCCCCATACACAATTGAAAAATGAAATAGATAATGCATTCCTGACCCATTCCATTATTTTTCATCACTACAGACCTCACTCCCTCCCAATTATTCCACCATTTACAAGCATTTCGATTCCAAAAGAGGAAAAATAGGTGGTGCAAGCACACAAGACCTGGAGGTATCTTGTTCAGTCGCGGAAGAGAGTTTCATTTCTCTCTCTGTATAGAAAGTATCTCTACAATAATTCCATATATATCAATATCATGGAAATCATCACAATACATGTTCCCCATACTTTCAAAATCTGATCCATATATACAGCAGTTTCTGTCCACTGCTCTTATCAGAAACCTTACTTCACAACATTCAAACCAATGACTTGTTATTGTGTGAAATGACCTTCGTTTGACAATAATTCTGCTAGATACCTATTGAATACTCTCCCAAATAGAAATCGGGGTTAGAAATAAGTACCTACAGGTATGATCAATGCGTGTCCTGATTCGGTGATTTTCGTTTTCATGTCCACTCTCTGCATTCTTTCCACTGCGTTTGTTCTTTCGCCGCAAGAGAAGTACAGCACTGAAATATAAATTGTTGTTGATCTGTATTAAAAATTTCAGGAAACTTCCATGTTGCAAACAGAATAATAGGGCACAGAATGAAGAATTGGGTAAGATAAGTGTAAATGGAGGTGCAAGGTGAGGGAGGTGAATTGGTTGAATCCTAATTCATTTCTTGACACAATATTTCTTTGTCCCCTTTTTATTAAACGCCTCTTCATTATTTCACTAACAGTTCATTCACCTAAAATGACTCTTTGGTGCCAAAACAAACGCTTGTCGACTGTCAAGTCTTCTTCCTTCATTAGTCCAAGCACACCTCGGCTAATGTTCATGTCCCTTCGGAAAACCTTCTCAAATCTTCGCTGTTGAGAATCTGGAATATGGGAGCGAGCGCTTTTGAATTTCTTGGTACAAGTTTCGACGACTGCGGGGTCCATTTAGCGGTGCTTTCCTCGACATCTTGTACTTTTTGAAAGGTGGGGATTCGGAAGATAGGTCCAGCGGTGTGATCTTTGAGGTGGTTTTGTTGTTGAAATGTCTTTGCGGTGAGACAAAATTTAAAGGCGGACTTCTCTAGATTCAATCCAAAGATGGGTATGGCGGTTGCTAATATGTTCAAAGGGTCAGAGTAATTTTGGATTAGCGGGATCGCAGTGAAGGAATGAATTCATTCATACTGAGGATCAAAACTTGGGACTTGGGTGTCGGAATATGGTGGATAGATGGTTCCCTGATACTGTATAATATTTGGAGGGGATACACAGTCATATTCCTTGCTAACATTTCGGTGAAATGTCAGAAATGGGCCAGGGAGCGTTGCTGACTAGTGGGATTGAGGAATTACATACTTGGCTGATTAAAAGCTATCTATTATCTTAAGTTCTGAATCTTCGGACTCTGTGTTGTATAGATTTTGCGGCTTCGACGATCGGTGTGTCGAAGTTCGATTGATGGAAGCACGCTCGCATTGCTTGCTAGATTAAGTGGTAGCTTTGATGAATTGCTGTGACGTATGATATGGGAGACTGTGGTCTGAACTCGCGGCGCAAATGCTCCTTATGGTTGACGGTTGGCTTCGGTCGACCGTTTCCTTTGATATTATTGGATTTAACGCTGGGCTTCAATCTGTTGACTCGACTGGCGGGAGCTCAAGTCTAATTCTTTTAGGGCTAATATGCGCACCAACGACTTCAGCACGTGTTCGAACTCCTCTTGTTTCAAGGATGTTCATAGATCCACTTGAATTTACCGATTGTGAGTTGCCGGAGCTATCGTAAGTGTTGACTTGGCCATTTTCGCGCAACTTCTCATTGGTAATCAACTTTGTGTATTCTTCCTCCAATGCCTACTTTCGAAGAAACTTTCCACTATCTGAATTATTGAGGAAGGTTCGATCATCGTCATTGAGCAAATTCTTCCAATGGACTCGAATCTTCTCGTCGAAACTGATTTTGTCCACAAAATTATGCTCCTCTCTAAGTTCTAGTCTAGAGTCATTGGTTGCATAAAAATACAAAAGTTGCATTCTCTGGTCGAAAATTTAGCACTCTTTAGCTACCATCCATACGTTCTCCTTCTTGCCTTGAGCGTCGCAAGTGCCGACGAGCATTGCAGAATGTTCTTTATCCATTCTGATGATGCTATAGAAGGTAGTATCTTGTTGAGTGATCTGACAGCGTTTTCCTCAAGAACTAAGGCACAAGATCCTATCGTACAAAAAAGCATAGATCGTACCTGAATAATGACCTTCTGGAAGATGGTGTTTGAGATTGATATGCGCGAGGAAAAGTATAGGTAAGTAATCCTGATATAGGCTCGGTCATTGCCATCGAAGTTGGTGAACGGAACGGAAGTTCAAGGATGAGTTAAAAGTGATTCTTGGCTAAATGGCTTGATGCGATCTTGCTGATCGTTGAGATTGACGTTAGCGTTGACGACGTGTTGTGGAAGGAAACGT